>NC_047141.1:4528911-4746303 GCF_009829125.3 Periophthalmus magnuspinnatus
AGTAATTTTTACTCATTTTGCGGTTCACAACCTTTTTATTTTGCATTGTGGTAGGTTTGTAAACAGTTTCTATCCTTGTTCAGGCAAAGATACAGTCTGCATTTCTGACAGTACAAATGGGTAAAGTGCCCTGGGCAGTGCTTGCATTTCTGTCGAATTACCCATGTTGCATCCTCAGACATATTGAGGTTGTCCTGAAAGTGAATCAGCGTCAACAAATTCAGGAATCGACCCCGTGACATCACAAACAGCGGGGTACCTTGTCTCCATCTCCCAGTAGGCTCGTACATTGGGCACCTGTACTAACCCCATGTGCATGTACATACCCAGAATTTGTTCGATTTCTTGAGCATTTGTGGACACTAACTTTCCATTTTTCTGCACGCTGTACAAGTTTGTTTCTTCTGCAATTTCCTGTAGCATTTCGTCAGTCACAAATTCTTTAAAATACATATATGGTGTCCAGTCAAGCCTATCTTCAGAGTCTTCCTCAACACATTGCACAAACTCAATAGATGGAGGTTCAAACTGTTTTCTTTTCCACTGATACACCTTCCTTTTCTCTTTACCCCTTGCCGCCTGCTTTAGTGTTGTGTCCTTTGGTTTTGTTGTGTCCTCTTCTGGGACTTCTGGGGTTTATATCGTCAGCACTGCTATCTGGGTTTTCCTCTTCCTCATCATCACTGCTATTTGGGTTTTCCTCAGTAGGAGTCCATTCCTTTTCCTCCTCATCATCATCTTCTCCTAGCTGCTCCATGTCACTTGAATTCCCATCCATCATCATTTTCAGAGCTTCTTCAAAACTGTATCTACTTGCCATCTAAAAACATACATGCACATAAAAACAGATTTTGATTTCATTTCAATTGGTGAGTTTTTAGTGAAAAGCAGCAGACGCTGGCCGTGTCCCAATTCAACAAATGCACCCTTCAATATGCCGAAGTACCCGCCCGACTTAATTTAATGGCACAATGGCGCATTTAAGGGCATTTAAGGGCACTTGAATTGAGACACGGCCAGAGTGATGCCCTGGCATTGACTGGGAGGATCCCGGCAACAACTGCGCTCTGATTGGACATCTCTGAGGGACCACGGAAGCACATTACCGAAAATAGGTGATGTAAAATGTTAAAAATAATAAATTGCATAAATACAATAAGTCCATTATTATAATACATAAGAGTAAAAATTAAAATCATGTCAGTGTGGTAGTATTTAAAAAGGTCATGTCTTTGTGAAAATGTATGTATGTAATTTGTTGTGAGTTCATGCATTGTGCTGGTTTTATTCTTTGAACACAGTGATGTTAATGCACGGTTCATTTTGTGCACCAGTAAAACAAACATGTCTTGAGTTTGAAAAAAATTGTTTTTATTTTTTCAATAAAGAAGGGTTCGGTGAAAGTGCATATGAAAGTGGTTCAGTACCTCCAACAAGGTTAAGAACCACTGTGATAGAGTAAGTTACATATGTAGTTTTTTTTTTACTATGACTGTACCAAATTATGTAATTTAAAAATAAAAAGCCTGTATGTTGTTTGATGTTATACTATATAATGCATAGAATACAATAAAATGACAATTGACTGATTTAGAGCTACATGACTTAAATCCAAATAATATACACATATAACATATGTGCTAAAACATTGGTCTGATTGTAGACAGCAGAGGATAAAGTCACAAAATGAAGCTCTTCCCTGACTCTGTGATCAGACACACAGAATATTCAAAGGCTCAAGGTTCATTCTGTGTGAACCCTCAGTTGTCCAGGTCTGATCCATAGGAAAAGATGAAGTTAAATCTGTCAACTGGACAAATAATTTTAAGAGTGAAGACGTTTCGCTGCTCATCCAAGCCGCTTCTTCAGTTCTGGTCAGATGCTGGTGGCCAATGCCTTATATCTATCTGAGGGGAGGGGCTAACTACACTGACACTGTAAACATCTATTGTCTCCGTTTTCAGCTGAAACTACCCTATTCAGCTCTTAATGACCCTGCTACTGTTCTCATTGTTCTGGGTCTGAGGATGGAGTTGTAGATGGGGAGAGATTATGTCTCAGGCCCCCATTTCTGTTCAAGGAAGGATTCTCTTTGCTAACAAAAATATCTTCTTTAACTCCTCTTTCAAACAATTTCTTTTCTCTGGCCCAGATCTGTACCTCACTGTCTTCAAAGGAGTGGTTAGTGGCTTTGAGATGGAGATGTACGGCGGACTGAGGTCCAGATCAGCTCTCCCGCCGGTGTTGGTACATTCTCTTATGAAGTAGCTGTTTAGTTTCTCCAGTGTAACGCTCACTGCACTCTTCACTACACTGAATGGAGTAGACACATTACATTGTTTATGGCTCAGGGTTTTGTCCTTTGGGTGAACCAGTTTTTGTCTTAAAGTGTTTGTAGGTTTGAAATAGACCGGAATCTTTTATTGTCTGAAAATTCTCTGATGTTTTTCAGACACACCCGCAGGGTAAGGGCTGGTAACACCTTTCCTTCTGGGTTCAGATTCCCTGTTGTCCTGTTTTTTTTTTTTATCTCTCTTAGATACACTGATAGTTGCAAATCCCACCATTATCAACAATGAAATTATCAAACAGGTAGAATCGTACAAATATCTTGGTGTTATGATTGATGCCACCTTATCATGGAAACATCATATAGACTACATATGGAAAAAAACTAAACAAAGACTGTACTTTCTCCGTCGCCTCCGATCTTTTGGAGCCACTCGTCAGATCCTCCTACTGTTCTATACTGCTGTTATCCTCAGTGTGCTGCAGTACTGTAATGCTGTGGTACAGCTGCTTGTCCACATCAGTAAAGTCTGGACCTAAACACAAGATCTGTTCTAAGACTGTGGGTCAACCATTAAAAGGTCAGTATGAGGCTGCCTATCACAATAACACAATACGACTGGCAAGAAACATAATTTCTGACTCTAGCCATGTTTTGAACTGTGAATGTGCACTGCTTCCATCTGGGCGACGGTTCAGTGTTCCACGATTTAATAAGGTTAGGCTGAAGCATTCTTTTATTTATCAGTCAATCCTTAAAATAAACAAGGAGCTTAATCCATAGCTATCAAAGTGAGTAAATGTATGTCACTTGAATTAATGTTTGTATAGTGTCTGTATCACATGTGTTGTGATGTTAAAGTGAAGCAACGGAGCCACTGTTTTTATGTGCAAGACAAATTTCAGATCTCTGATCTGACAATAAAGTATTATCTATCTATATATCTATTGAAGGCCCATTTTGGATATCCACAAGCAGAGAGGGCTTTCTCCACATGTTGCTCCTCCTTCACTTTTCCCTCTGTGTTTGTAGGAACCACTTGATCTCTGTGGTGTAGTGTCCGGATCACTTCGAGTTTGTGATGCAGTTGATGTGTGAATCAAACAGCAGGTATTGATCAGTGTGTGTGGGCTTCCTGTAACTTCTACCTGGAGTCGCCGGTCCTCTCCTATTGAAAAAACTGCCATTCTTAGATTGTGCAGTAACAATAGGAGAAGACCGGCACTGCACTACGTGTCACTAAAGCTCCACATGACTACCCACGGGGACGCACACTACGACAGAACAAGCCCTGAACTAAAGGCAGCTCTGGGGAAACAACAGGCTTTTTTCACAACACCAAGTCACACAAAGCAGCTGAGATTTATTTAAAAATATGTAAGTTGAGTTTTCTTTAACATTACATAATTGATAACTTTTTGAAACATGATGCAGTGTATATTATTTATGTTTTGTTAAAAACGTTTGTCAATGGATAGTGAAAATGGGACACTTTTCCTATGAGATGTAGTGATGTGAGTGTCATCTGGAAATTTAACAATTACTAAGATTAATAAAGTTAAAGTGCTGAATATTGATATTTGTTTCCCTCCTTGCTGTCATTGTTGATAATTATTGTCAGAAATAATTAACGTGATCAGTTTCTTCACATAAATGATTATCATTTATCATTATTAATAATGTACAACTAAAGGCAAACTGAATAAATTTTTTATTTCAGAAGAGCGTATCAAACTGGTAGCCCTTCGTCTGACTCAGTGCCCATGAAGTAGCTCTCAGATTAAACAAGGTTGGTGACCCCTGCTTGAGTCTATGTCAATAATAATGTCCAGTTGCAGATGTGAGCTTCACTTCCCTTTACTGCAGTACCACGGGCGACCAGTGTGCGGCAGCAACACGCCACACGGCCACAGCGAGGAGCGCCCGAAGGAGCGAGCTTTTTTTTTTTACCACAACCAGCTAGGAAGGAAAAGAGACAGAAAACAGAAAAAGTGACAAAACCAAACGGTTTGTAAAATGTCTAAAGTCCAAAAGCTGAGAGCTTTGGTGGAGGAGCGGCTGACTGCGGCTGCTGAAGACATATATGTGCTGTTTGAAAGAATCATAGCCGAGTATGAGGAGGAACTGTGTCGCTCCAAACAGGAGAACGAGAGGAACCAACGGCTCCTGGACTCGACTCAGAGCCCGAGAGTCATACTGACCAGAGCCGGTGAGTCTGATGTGTCCGAGCCACGTGTTACTGTCCAAATGTGGCGCACGTCCATAGACACGCATTAGCAACAACAATACAAGTGTAAAAGAGCCGTGCAACAGGCCGATAAGCTGCTGCTAAATACATCCATCACATTATAGTCTGTCGGTGTTAAGGTGTTTTTGGCAGAAGTGTCTCTTTATACCTGGGAAAAAATGCTTGGCATATTTATTTTAATGCAACTCTTGTACGGCCAACAGCGGTCATAAAGTACAAGCGCCATGAAGAGAGGAGAGCGCGCTTAAATGACGTCACATCCTGTCTCTACAAAATAAATGTCTCTTTTTACACAGAGCGCTACTTTAATGAACAATACTTAACAGTCAGTAAACAGTCTTTTAAATGAACGCTAAGGTTTGTATTTAGCATCTTCAAATCTCCATCGGTTTAACATTTGGGGAACTGAACATTCTGTGTGACGACATAATCCTGATCTCAAAAAGTTTGGATTTGGACTAAATGTACAACTTCATGGACAAATAATACATGTGTTTGTGTAAGTAATTGTCATCTTTGTTTGCCCATTGCTCCTGCAGGTGTCCACATGTCCTCTCTGAGTCCTGGTCTCACTCTGAAACAGGAAATCCCAGAGACTCCACAGATTAAAGAGAAGCCAGAAGAACAGCACGTCAAACAGGAGGAAGAGGAGCTGCAAGTGTGAGTCCCATCATTTTCAACACAATTTATTATAAAATATGGTCAGATTAGAAATACATCTGAATTCAGGGACATTTAAGAATAGCCAGAAGTATAAAGTGATAATAAAAATGTAATCCCATGTACAGGGTTAGCAGGTTTTATACATAAGAATACTTTATGCAGGCACAGACACTGACTTCTCCTCAGAGGACAATTGTTCCAAACTGTTTTTGATTTATGTAGATTTTCTTTTCTTCAGGTCTGTCCCTGGGGCCAATGATGGCTGTGTGAAGACAGAAGAGTCCTCACTGCTTCAACGAAAAGAAACTGATCACAGAAAGGACATCAGCTCAGAGACACATGTCCATAGAGAGGACACACAGGGAGAGGACATCAGCTCACAGACACATGTCCACCTTGAGACTGAGGGAGAAACAAAGCACTCTTCTGACACTAAGAGTGATGAAGACTGGTGTGCTCCAATCAGCTCTTCAGCTGCACAGATGGAGACAGAGGCAGATGCGCCGTGTCTCCCCGAGATTGAGGAAGACACGGAGCACTCCTCTGACACTGACAGTGATGGAGACTGGAGTTCTCCGATAGACTATTCAGCTGCACAGATGGAAACAGAGGCACCAGAGACCAGAGCCACTGTGGACAATGGGGACGTGTCAGGAACAACTGATGGAGCTACAGGGAAGAAACATCAGTGCTCTGTTTGTAAAAAGAGATTTGGCTTAAAAAAACATTTAAAAAGACACTTTAGAGTTCACCGAGGAGAGAAACCTTACAGCTGTTCTGTCTGTGAGAAAGCATTTAGTCAAAGCAGTCATCTCACAAAACACACGCGAATACACACAGGAGACAAGCCTTACAGCTGTTCTGTTTGTGAGAAAGTATTTACGCAAAAGAGTCATCTTACAAAACACATGAGAACACATACAGGAGACAAGCCTTACAGCTGTTCTGTCTGTGAGAACACGTTTATTCAAAAGAGTCATCTCACATACCACATGAGAACACACACAGGAGACAAACCTTACAGCTGTTCTGTCTGTGAGAAAGCATTTACTGGTAAGAGTCATCTCACAAAACACATGAGAACACACTCAGGAGAGAAACCTTACAGCTGTTCTCTCTGTAATAAACGATTTGCCCAGCGCTGCGATTTGAAAAGACATATGAGAAGTCACACAGGAAATGAATAGGTTGAGGGTAGCACAAGATTTTTGGCTGTGTTTTTGTGTTACAAGAGCCAGTTGTTTAAAATGAAGATTACATTTTGTGACAGAATGTACTGTTAAGAATAAAAAGAAACATTTGTGCTAAATACCTGTTTAATTACTGAGGCTACCCACTTTAAATTAAAGCAACATGTTCTGTTTGCACAAATAATTAATATTGTTATGTTTGTGGAGCCATGGTTGACCAACAACTACATTTACAGTTTATATCTATTATTTCGGTCGTTACCCACAGCTCATGACCATAGATGACGGCAGGAACTTAGAGTAACCAGTAAATCGAGAGCTTTGCCTTTCAGTTCAGTTCCTTCTTTATCATAACAGTGACCACATCACTGCAGACACTGCATTGACCCGCCTGCCAATCTCATCCATCCCTCACTTGTGAACAAGACCCCAAGATACTTGAACTCCTCCCTTTGAGGCAGGGAGTCTCCACCCAGAGAGGGCAAACCACCTTTTTCCAGTCTAGAATGACAGCATCGGATTTAGAAGAGCTGATTCTCATCCCAGTCGCTTCACACTTGGCTGCAAACCGCCCCCCGATTGGTTCTTTGGTTGCTATGATACTTGCATTCAGACTTCCAAATATGGAACCTGGCTCCAAATTTGCCCTATAATTGGTCCAGCCTCGATGAGATTCATTTGACTGGAGCTGAACACTATGGTCACTCTAACACCTGTCACTCTATAACACCTGTCACTCACCTGTCACTCACCTGTCGCTCGCCTGTCGCTCTCTTGTCGCTCTCTTGTCGCTCACCTTTCGCTCACCTGTCACTCACCTGTCGCTCTCTTGTCACTCACCTGTCGCTCACCTGTTACTCACCTGTCGCTCACCTGTCGCTCACCTGTCACTCACCTGTTACTCACCTGTCGCTCACCTGTTACTCACCTGTGGCTCTCTTGTCGCTCACCTGTTACTCACCTGTCACTCACCTGTCGCTCACCTGTCGCTCACCTGTCACTCACTTGTTGCTCACCTGTTACTCACCTCTCGCTCTAACACTGATGTTCTTAATTTTGCAGAATGATGCTGAAGTTCCTCTTGTGAATGTCACTGACGGTGGCATTAACACTTCTGATTCTGATTATAGCCAAAGGAACAACATTTTCATGGAAACGAGCAGGGGGAGAGTCGACTCAAATAAGAGTCAGGTCTGTGGAGATTCAAGCCTGAGAATGAGCGAGACATCGACTCACTGATCCACACCACCAGGATCTACAGCACAAACAGCAGAATGTCATTCCGGCTTGAGAAATTTAGCCAGATGGTGACAAAGAGAGGGAAGGTAGTCCACACAGAAGGGCTCTCCCTGCCAGAAGGAATATAGCAGACATTGAGGACAGTTACAAGTACCTTGGTATCCCAAAAGCAAATGGCAACCTTGAAGAGGAAACAGGGAAAGCAGACCTGGCCAAATACCTCAGATGAGTAAGGCAAGTCCTAAGGAGTCAGCTCAATGGCAAGAACAAGACCCAGGCAATAAACAGCTACGCCCTGCCGGTAATCAGACACCCAGCAGGAATCATTAGCCAAAGGAGGAGATACAGACCACAGATGCTAAGACCCGAAAGCTCCTTTCCATGCATGAAGGGTTCCATCCCAAATCCAGCACCCTGAGACTGTACGCAAGCCGTAAGGAAGGAGGCCAAGGACTAGTGAGTGTGAGAGCCATAGTCCAGGATGAAACATCCAAGATCCATAAGTACATCAAGGACAAGGCCCCAACAGATGACATGCTCAGCGAATGTCTCAGACAGTGGAGCGCAGAGGAAGAGGTGCTGGAGGAACCATCATGGAAGGACAAGCCCCTGCAGGGATGTACCACCGGAACATAACTGAAGTGGCTGATATCAAGAAATCCTACCAATGGTTTGCAAAGCTGGACTGAAGGACAGCACAGAGGCTCATCCTGGCTGCACAGGAGCAGGCCTTGGACACTAGAGCGATAGAGGCCCAGATCTACCACATCAGACAAGACTGTGAAAAGACGTCCCTGAGACAATCCAGCACATAACTGCAGGGTGTAAGATGCTGCAGGGAAAGCAAACATGGAGCGGCATAACCAAGTGGCGGGTATAGTGTACAGAAACATCTGTGCAGAGTACGGACTGGAGACCCCGAGGTGGGTCCTCCAAAGGTAGTGGAGAATGATCAAGCCAAGATCCTGTGGGACTTCCAGATACAGACTGACAGAATGGTGATGGCGAACCAACCGGACATTGTGATGGTGGATAAAAAACAGAGCAAAGCCGTTGTGGTGGACATCACAGAACCAAGTGATGGGAACATCAGGAAAAAGGAACATGAAAAACTAGAGAAATACCAGGGGCTCAAAGAAGAGCTGGAGAAGGCCTGGAAGGTGAAGGTATCAGTGGTGCCTGTGGTCATCAGAGCACTCGGGGCAGTGACCTCCAAACTGAAGGAGTGGCTACATCAGACATGTCAGTCCAGACAAGTGCAGTACTAGGAACCGCAAAGATACTGCGCAGAACCCTCAAGCTCTCAGGCTTCTTGTAGAGGTCCGTGAAAAAGAGGGGATGAGACCACCCGCGGAAATATATATATATATATATATTTATATAAATAAATGTGTACACATAATGTTTTGTGAAGGTGTGGTTACCAAATAATATTATTAACTCAATGTGATCAAACTGAGAGGTAAATACACCATATTATGAGCTTTATAGTCCATTATAGGCAATTGACACATTATAGCAGCAACAAAGAAGAAAAATGTAGAGTCTGAGTTTGTGGGCGGGGCTTTGAACGCGCCTCCTGGTCACGCGCGTCCATGAGGTGAGCCGCTGGTCTGTGAACCTTTCTCGTTGTACTCTCTGATTGGTTGATGCCTGTGTCAGTTATCCCTGTTCTGCCTCAGCGCTGACAGCTCCTGGGAGGATGAGCTGGTCAGAGGGAAGTGACGTTGTAGGAAGCGAGTGGATGTCTGGCGGGGAAATTGAAAATGACGACGAAGCAGATTTGTGGAAAACACAAAAAGGTAGACGCAAAAGGAAAAAAAGGTTACAAAATGAATCTTCCAACTCGGATGTAACTGATGGTGAACCCAGAGAGGAGATGGAAGAAGCCAAAGAGTTTAAAGTCTTGCTGAAGCTGGTAAGAGAAGGGGCGACGTTCAGTAAGTGGAACCCAGTGAAACTCACTCAGGAAATCAACCAAGTTATCGGCCCCATTAAATGTGCAAAAACTATACGAGATGGATCTTTGCTGGTGATTTGCAGTAATGAAAAAGAGAAAGAAAAAGCTCTGAAGCTGAAAACAATCCTGAATGAAAGAGTGAATGCAAAGCTACTGGAAAATAAAATGTTTGTACGTGGAGCTATTTCGGGAATTCCTCCTAATGTACCAGCGGATGAAGTAAAAGCAAGCTTAAAAGGAGGAAAGATAATCGAAGTTAAACGTCTGAAAGCATTGAGAAATGGAGAAAGAATTGATAGTTTTTCAGTAATGCTTAAATTTGATGAAAAGTTCCTTCCAGATAAAGTGTTTATTGATTTCATGTGCTATAATGTTCGGCCATATATTCCTCCACCGCTTCGATGTTTCAAATGTCAAAAGTTTGGACATGTTGCTGCTGTATGTAGAGGAAAGCAGAGATGTGGAAGATGTGCAGGAGAGCACGAATACGGCAAATGTGAGGAAGGGGCAAAGATAAAGTGCTGCAACTGTGGAGGGGAGCATAGCTCGGCATATCGAGGATGTGAAGCCAGTAAATGAGCGGCTGAAGTGCAAAAACTAAAAATCACGATGGGAGTGACGTATGCAGAAGCTGCGAAAAAAAGTGCCTGTGGGGCCCAAGAAAATGGCCACTGCAGTAGCAAGTAGCATTCCAAAATGTAATAGCTGTAGTAAAATTACAGAAAACACATTGATGATGGAAAAACAGAACTTCTTATTGTTCATGGTTGAAGCTATAAACTGTAGCATACAGGTGAAAGGAAAAACTGAAAATGAAAAAATTGTCATTATTGTAAAGGCAGCTGAGAAGTACTTAGGCATATCAAATATTACATTGGAATCGATTCAGGAAGAACTGGTATTGAGAGCAAAAAAAGCTTCCTCTAAGCAACCTCAACAATGGAGTGGTGCATCTACTTCTGGATGTTGATCGTATTCCAGTGGAATGCAAGGAGCTTGATAAGAAATGGGCAGGAATTCAAAAAGTATATCTTAAATTTAGAGGAAAAGCCTCATGTACTTTGCATTCAGGAAACATGGCTCAAACCCAGATTGGATTTTGTTATTCCGGGCTACACATCAATAAGGAATGATAGGCAACAGAGGCAAGGTGGAGGGGTTGCAACATTTGTTCAAAATGGTTTGAGTTTTAAGGTAGAGAGAATAGGGCAAAATGATGAATCAATAACTGTGTCGATATGGACAAGCAAGGGTAAATTTAATGTGATCAATTATTACAATTGCTTCCTGATTCCTGATGCATGGAAACAATCCATCATTGTACCTATCTTAAAGCCAGACAAAGAAGTCTTGGATCCTTCAAATTACCGTCCTATAGCGCTTACCTCGCAACTGGGAAAAACAATGGAAAGAATAATTACAACAAGACTTGATTGCTTCCTGGAAGAAAATAAAGCACTTAGTCCTTTCCAAAGCGGCTTCCGTAAAAGGAAGGAATACTATGGATGCTGTACTGTGTCTGGAATCAGAGATAAGAAAAGCCCAAACAAATAAAGAAATGGTCCTGGCAGTTTTCTTTGATATTGAAAAGGCTTATGATATGCTCTGGAAGGAGGGGATGCTAATAAAACTGTCTAAACTAGGAATAAGAGGAAAACTGTATAACTCGGTTTTGGATTTCTTATTTGGCCGAAAAATTGAAGTAAGAGTTGGATCAGTGTACTCCAACATGTACTCTGTTGAGAATGGGACACCACAAGGCAGTGTGTGCAGCCCAGTACTTTTTGATATTATGATTAATGACATATTTGAAAATGTAGAAGATAACATCGGAAAGTCCCTGTATGCGGATGATGGAGCTCTTTGGATACGAGGACGAAATTTAAAGTTCTTACAGCGGAAAATGCAGAATGCAATTAAGGAAGTGGAACTGTAGTCTAATAAATGGTCTGTTAAAATGTCTGTAGCAAAGACTCAAGTTATTTGCTTCTCTAAAAGGCATAAGAGTGTAACGTTGAACCTGTACGGACAAAAGTTGGAGCAAGTTAAGAATGTGAGATTTTTGGGAATGATATTTGATGAAAAACTTACCTGGAAACAACACATTGGGTCAGTGCAGATTAAATGTAAAAAAGTGAATAATCTGTTAAGGTGCTTGGCAGGCCAGGACTGGGGAGCAGCGAGGGGAGCCTTGCTGAGAGTATACCAGGCCCTTATGAGGTCATCTCTTGATTATGGATGTTTTGCATATATGTCTGCTGCTGAAATGCATTTAAAAAAATTGGAAAGAGAGCAAACGCAAGGGCTAAGAACATGCTGTGGAGCATTTAAATCGTCGCCTCTAACAGCACTCCAAGTGGAGACAGGGGAGCTCCCTCTCCGTCTAAGGAGAATTAAACTCATGCTAGCATACTGGATCAACCTTCAAGGACATAACGATTCTCACCCAACAAAGGTTGTTCTTAAAGACTGCTGGGAGCATGAAGAGTCAGACCTTTTCAGCTTCGGATGGATAGGTGATATAAAAGCACAGCAACTCGGCCTCACTGACTTTAAATATAGTCCCACTGTCCCGTGCTCTCCAATTTTTTTTTTTTTGTTGCCCCAACAGTGGACCTCTCTCTTCACAAAGTTATTAAAGAAAAGGCTAGAAATACCCCAGAATGGTTTATTGCACAAAAATACTTTGAAAAGCATACAGACAGCCCTGTATTATATACAGATGGGTCAAAGGACCCTGAGAGCGGCAGGACAGGTGCAGCAGTGAATATTCCTCAATATAGAAATTGCATCACAAGAAGAGCATCAAACCATCTTGCTGTCTCTCTCTATCTCTCTAAGGCTCCAGCAAAGGGGAGGGGGGCATCCCGTCCCCACGCGTTGAGCCGACCAGGTGAACCAGTTTTTTCCAACGCTGGCGGTCTAGGGCCAGCTGCTCTGTGTCCTCTATGGTGACTCCAAGTTGTTGGAGGTCGCCGGCAATGACGTCAAGCTCCTGGAGAATAACAACTGTAAAATCCACAAAGCTGTCATTGCATCAGATAGTCAAGCCGCATTATTAAGTATAGAATCAGCAAAGTCCTGCAGGATGGACGTACTATACAGAATATACTATCTACTCTTCCAGCTACATAGTATGATAGAAGTGGTGCTGGTTTGGGTCCCAGCCCATGTTGGAGTTGAAGGCAATGAAGAAGCTGACATAATGGCTAAACAAGCACTTAGGTCTGAGGTAGTTGATATCAATATCCCACTGAGTCGAGCTGAAGGAAAAGCCATATTGAACAGTAAAATCCTTGAGCTCTGGCAGGAATGTTGGGATCTAAATGACACAGGGAGACATTTACACGGCATTGAAAATAAAGTTGGATTAAAACAGAACCCAGAAGGAAGTCGCAGAGAGGAAATAGTAATAACAAGAATGAGAATAGGACATACATGCTTGAACCACTCGCTCTGGAGAATCGGAAAGCATCCTAATGGAAATTGTGAGAATTGCTCTCAGCCTGAAACAGTGGAACATTTCCTTATTAACTGTGAACATTATAACCATCAGCGAGCACAACTCATGGAAACAGCTGTAAAAGGAAAAATGCTATTTAATCTCAAGACTTTACTGGGAACGGGACTTAAAGTGATAAGAAAACAATTATTTGTGTTCTTAAAATACACTAACCTAATTCGACGCATATGAAGTTCAGATTATTTAAACTCACCCCTCTGACCAGTTTAAAAGATCTTCTTACCCCAGCTCAGTAGGTGGCGGTAATAACCCACTAGATGGTTGCCAACCGCCATTAAACGCCAAAGAAGAAGAAGAAGAAGAAGAGGCGCGCCGCTGCGTGTTTCCGGTCCACGGTGAACCCGGACAGGTGTAGACAGGTGTAGACAGGTGTAGACAGGTGTAGACAGGTGTAGACAGGTGTAGACAGGTGTAGACAGGTGTAGACAGGTGTAGACAGGGGCGTCCGAAGCAGAAACAGGTGCGTACTCGTCTGAGCTGTAAACATGTTGGTTGTGTTTATTCCTGGGCTGTACTAGCCTGCCTGCTTTGTTCGTGTGTGTGTGTGTGGGGGGGGTGTATGTTTAGTGTTTAGTGTTTGTTTGGAAAGGAAGAGTGTGTATCGATACAGTCGATCCGAGCGCCGAAACTAACCGCGTCTGTGGCTCTTCCTGAAAATATGTCCGGAACAAACCTGTCACTGTGTTGTAGTCTGGCGCTTGCTCGTGTTTTCTGTCATACTGTAGAAGCGAAATCCCGCATTATTGTTTTATTTGTCCAGACCAGTGCTATAAAGAAGCGCTGTGACGTGTTATTGAGTCCTACAGGCTGACGCACAACACACAACTACTGCACTGTACTTCTGTTTCTGTGTGTGTTCTGTGTGTGCTGTGTGTGTGCTCTGTGTGTGCTGTGTGTGCTGTGTGTGTGCTCTGTGTGTGTACTGACCATTACTACAAATACTTACATTCCTATTGCTGAGTAGACTGTAGCTGTACTTTTATTTAGAGTTTTAAACTTGGCTGCATTTAAAATCACAGAAGTCACTTAACACAACGCTACATTGTCTGCTCTGATTTGTCAGAGCTCAAAGAATATGCTGATGTGTTTTAATATCATAAAAGAGCGTGAGGAAGAGGAGGGTGAAGACGGGGCTGTGGCAGTGGAGAGTGAGGAAGAGGAGGTTATAGAGGAGGAGACAAATAAAATAAACTATTTGGTTCATTTCAGGCCAGTGATGTTTTAGCAGCAGTACTTGTACTTTTACTGGAGAACACGTTTTCAGATCTATTTTCACCACTACATACCATCCATATACCCAAAAAACCTGCTGGAGCAGCTCCTGACAGGCTTCTCCAGCGGCACTGAAGGACGGGTCAAATGCATGGGACTCTAAAGTGCACCTTAACCTGTATTCTAATGCTTGTATTTTACTTGCATAATATTTACACATGTATGACTCATGTATGTTGCAGATGTCTGAGTTGAAGCCTCCAGAGGCCGGCAGCTGGACTGAGAGCCAGATGATGATGATGGAGGGCGGGGCCTGGCAGGAGAACACACTGCCTGTGAGTGCAGCTCAGGTGTTCAGCCCCGCCTCCACCAGCATCAAAGAATCATGGGAAATGGAGGCTGAAAAGAGGCCCTTCCTCCAGCAGCACTTTGTCCAAGAGGAGTGGCCCGAAGAGAAGCCACCTCGAGGTATTTGCACAGATTCACTGATATGGATATAAAGAAGGACATAGTGTGTATGTTTATATATACATATTGTATAAATATTGTGTATATCCACGATACTCGCGGATCATCATGTTATAATTTGAACATTGTAAATCAAAATATTAATCTGAAATGATTTAAGAAACATCTACTACAGCAGTAGTACTGTACTAGTACTGTAGTACTGCTGTACTACAGTACTAGTACAGTACTACTGCTGGTGCTGGTACAAAACTCTGACTGCAGATAAAACTAGCTATTTAGCTTAAATCTGTTGCGTAACATCTCTGTTTTTAATTAGCTCAATGTCTCTGTACATTTCCCCTTAAATAAAGATAAACTAAATAAAATAAATGTGCTGCTCACTAGTGTGATCCGTGGCTGTCCATAGGAGGCGCCGACAGGAGGCGGTGCTTTGTTGTGATGGAGTTTCTGGTGATGTACCTGTCGTACCTGTCGTGCTCTGTAATAACCTGGAAAGCACTGGACTTTTTCTTTTATTAAGTGGTTTTAGATGAATATTGCACTTAAAAATAAAACCATATTATATATATTATAACATAATGATCCATGGGTGTCATGGATTTACGTATAGAGCAGACATGTCTTCTTTAATGATAATAAAGTGTCAATAAAAACTGACTGAATGACGGGCTTCCCCTGACACAGGGCGGTGCTGCAGTGAGCGCGTGGTCCTCAAGATGGCGGTGTCCTTGGGCACAGCGGCTCTGTTTTTCCCCTTCCTGCTGTGGGGCGGATACGTCTTTCTCCCCTTTGACGCGCCGGTGATGGACAGCGCCCCCCTCAGGCTGGTCTACACTCTGCGCTGCTGTGTCTTTGCTTCACTGCCTATAGCACTGGGTGAGTCCTCCTCTGGTGTAGGTGCTCCTCCTCTGGTTTAGGCGCTCCTCCTCTGATTTAGGCGCTCCTCCTCTGGTTTAGGCGCTCCTCCTCTGGTTTAGGTGCTCCTCCTCTGGTTTAGGTGCTCCTCCTCTGGTCTAGGTGCTCCTCCTCTGGTCTAGGTGCTCCTCCTCTGGTTTAGGTGCTCCTCCTCTGGTTTAGGCGCTCCTCCTCTGGTCTAGGCGCTCCTCCTCTGGTTTAGGCGCTCCTCCTCTGGTTTAGGCGCTCCTCCTCTGGTCTAGGTGCCCCTCCTCTGGTCTAGGTGCTCCTCCTCTGGTTTAGGCGCTCCTCCTCTGGTTTAGGTGCTCCTCCTCTGGTTTAGGCGCTCCTCCTCTGGTCTAGGTGCCCCTCCTCTGGTTTAGGTGCTCCTCCTGTGGTCTGATTTTCATTTATCTTTTTACAGAGAGAGCCCAATGAGAGCACCAGCCTGTCATTCATGAGCGCTCTGTGTAAACACTACAAACAGAGCAGTGCAGTGTTGCAACATCAGAACCTCTTTTGGTCTGTCGTCATTCTCCTGTTCATACTTTGCCATCAACATTCCTTGGGAGTGTGATGCTAACAGATTGCACTGCTCTGTCTGAAGCACTGTTACTTTAGACTTTAATCTGAGCTTTATTTTAACACAACTGGACTGTTAAACAAGTCTCCGACCCACAAAATTACAGCTAGCAGTTTTTCAGTTCATCACCTTCACATTTTTTTTGTTGAAAATCAAACTCCTAAACAGGACCATGAGCACTAGTATTGATCACAGACTCCTGAAAATCTGTGGTTTAAATACATTTTGTGTTGTTCTTTTTTTTTTTTTTTTTTTTCAGACTATTTTAAAAACTTTTTTGAGAGCATTTGCTATTGTGTGTGTTGTGTTACCATAGTAACTGCTGAACCTTCTCTCATAGCCATACATGTACAACACTCCCAGTGTGATGTCACTGCAAAGTATCAGTAGAACCATAAGCCTCTGGAACACTCACACATTACATCATATCATGTACAAAAGAGGAAATGTTTACACTCCTGAACTAACTATGGCTTTAACCAAACACATCACATTAAACTGCCGTGTGTGAATGCAGCAGCATGAACCGTAGAGGCAACAGTCTATCCAGTTTCACGTGTTTGAAATGTGTTCTGTTTTTGGGAAGCAAAATAACCAAAAGCTTTTTTTCCCATTTCCGTTCTAGTCCGGCCAGTTTTTAGACGAAGCCAATCATGAGCTCTTGTGTTAAAAGTTTGTGACGTGCTGCTGACAATAGCGCCCCCTGTTGTGTCCCTGTTGTGTCATGTTGCAGGGTACCTGGTCCTGGGCGTGTCGCGGTTCCGCTCTGGTGAAGTGCAGTCTCTGTGTGAAACTGAGGGGTGTGGCTCCGTAGGGCTGAAGAGAACAGGGATTAATGATGTCAGCGTACACCGCGGCTTTGTGTCTGACTCCACTCACCTGTTCCTGCTCTACTTCCTGCAGCTCGCCGTCATGGCGACCTACCTGAGCCAGGACCAGCTCAAACTGGTGCCGCTGCTCACGCTGCTCTTCTGCCTCGGACGGTACTTTTCCCTAACACCAAAAACCTTTTACTGTTCATCTCAGTCAGAATCTCAACTGTAAAGTGACCGGATGTAGTTTTAGGTCTGTTTTAATCATAGTGTTTGATGAGCTTCAAAATATGATATTTTATTTATTAGTTGTGTTCAAATGTTACATCACAACATTGTCTACATAGTCATTTGGCACCTATGTCTTTTGACCAATTTAAGCCTTGTTTGTTTCATATGTGGCCTGCACACTGAAGCCCCCTGAAACAACAGCACGGTTGTTAGGGTGTGCAATAGGGTGGGGCCATATCATCTCACTGGTGATATATTGTGCTAAATTTAGGGATGAAAGTTTGTACAGTGTACAGCTGTACGTACACACTGCAGCTCATTTATTTATTTATTTATTTATTTATAGCGGACAGTGCATGTTGACCAACAGTAACTGTTTAACATGCCAGAATTAGCCAAGAGGCTAGTTTTCATCTGTTGTCCGTTGCCATGATGTACAGATGGCTCCTTGCAAATTTAAATAATTTACAGAGGACACAGAGAATAAAATAAAAATAAATGTGCATTTCCAGGTGTGGTAAAAAGGTAGAAAGGCATTAAGTCTTGTGCAGTGAATCATAGCAAAGACAAGCGAAGTGAATCATAGCGAAGACAAACGAAATAATTAAAACAGACAGGTTATTAAAAATAGCATGCAATTAATAACAGTAAAAGATTATGTTAAAAAAGCACAAGAAAATAAACAAAGGGCCAATAAAAAGATTTTTTGAAGCTGAATTACAGAGACGCACATGCAAAGGGACAAACACTAGATGGCAGCAGCAGGAGTTTGGTGTTGACAGGTCTGATTTGTTAAAAGCCAACGTTTAAATTGGGACTTAAGAGTCTTATGTGGAGCTCTCCCTGATAGTTGTAGGGATGCTGTTCCACCCTTTAGAAGCTCTAACAGAATAGGCTGATTGACCAAATGCTGTCTTTCTGAATGGGATCAGACAGTCTCCTCTTGCAGCTCCTCTAGTGATGCGGGTTGAGCTTGATCTTAGGCTAACAGAGTCATTGAGCGGTGGAGGGGCAAGTCCATGTAAGATTTTATAAACAAAGCAGGCATCTGTGAATCTTATCAGATTCTCCCAACTTAAAATATTATATTTAGATAAAATGCTGCAGTGATGGATGTGGCGTGTTTTTTTGTCTAGAACTTTGAGTGTCTGTTTATACAGTGATTGTAGTGGTCTGAGTGTGGTATGGTTGGCCTGGGACAAGCTCGTCAGGCAGTAAGTCAGGTGTGAGAGAATCATGGCGTGCATGTAAATATTGACTGCTTGTGCGGACATAGAATTTCGGATGAATCTGAAATTTGATAAATTGAATTTGACCCTTTTGATGGTTTGTTTAACATGTGACTTAAAATTAATATGAGTCGATTACGATGCCAAGGTACTTACATTCTTACACCAATTGTAGTTTTTCACCAGATACAAATATGTCAGGGTTTGTGGTGGAGTTGACGCTTTTGGTGAAGTACATGCCAACTGTTTTGGACACGTCATGTCCCTGTCAGTTGTGACAGGAGACAGACAGAGATCGTGGCTAATGCAACGGCTAAAGCCCAGAGCAACTGAAACACTGTCTGTGTTTACATGCACACTAAAATCTGATTATTATCTGATTTCTGGACCTTTAAAATGAATCAAATGTATGTCTGCATGTGAACTGCAAAATGAGCGATCAGACGGACTGTGGCCACAAACAAATCACATTATTTTACTGTTAAAATGTTATTTTGATTTTGAGCATTCATGTAACAGCACACTCATTTGTCCACAGACTGGTGCGGCATTTAAAGGTGCGCTTGTTTTGACCACAGATGAATGCTGCGTTTAAAAGGTGTGCTTGTTTTGTCCACAGATGAGTGCAGCTTTTAAAGGTGTGCTTGTTTTGTCCACAGACGAGTGCAGCTTTTAAAGGTGCGCTTGTTTTGTCCACAGACTGGTGCGGCATTTAAAGGTGCACTTGTTTTGTCCACAGACGAGTGCTGCATTTAAAAGTGCGCTTGTTTTGTCCACAGATGAGTGCAGCGTTTAAAGGTGCGCTTGTTTTGGCCACAGGCTGGTGTGGCGTTTAAAGGTGCACTTGTTTTGTCCACAGGCTGGTGCGGCGGTTAAAGGTGCGCTTGTTTTGTCCACAGGCTGGTGTACTGGGTGGCTGCAATGTTCCAGAGCAGTATCCGCGCCTTCGGGTTTGGGTTGTCCTTTCTTCCATCCCTCGCCATGATTGCAGCCAATCTGTACTTCCTGGTTACCATGGAGATGAGTGGCGGTGCTTTCAGCCCACCTCAAAAAGAGCAGGCCCCGCCTCAAGGACGCCAGCGCTTCTGGGGCTGAGCGGTGGACCAGGACTTAACCCCGAACTGTGCCATTAAAATCCCAACAGCTCAGGATATGGCCATAACAATATTTAGTTTTTGTGATGTTTTTCTATGATTCAGTGATTTTGGTAAAGATGCTGCTTCAGTTTGACACAGTTTCCTCTGTAGGAATCTGGTCTGTGCATGCAACAACTTTATGAATCATGTATTTTAACCATTATTTCACAGTGAAAATGCTGTGTGTCCTACAGACTCCACTGTTAGACTGAATCAGACTCAATGTGTGCACATATGACTAAACTCTGTCCTCAAATGATCTGCGATAAATTACATCAAAATATATTATTATTTTAAGAGCTGACACTACAGGCAAACCTTTTTTTCAATTTTTATTTTGTATTTTCTTTGGGTTAGTTTGGTCTCTTGGCACACAAGCTGCATGTGGAACAAAATGGTCCAAATCTGCAGCGAAAGATGTTTTATTTAATTGATTACAATCTGCAGCCATAGAGTCATAAGAAACACGGTGCATTTCCCCCATAGGGACATAAAGATCAGCTCTTTAAGTAGCACCTCCACACACCAAACACTACAGTCTTGTACTTTACCAGATTTTGATCATTTTGTTTACCTAATTCCAGCCTGACTTATTGCACGTCTTTTGTAAGATCTAGTTTACTCAGATACTTAATCAGATCCAAAATCCCCTCTATGTTTTAGTATCTAATATGTCAACAAAAAGAAGCAAAAAATAATTCACCTTTTTGAGATTCATGTCCCAAAAATTCTAAATTTGTGTCATTTTTATGAATAAAATGCCTTTTTTATGTGAAAACATTCCATGATAAAAACAAACTTATAATATATTTTTTTCTTAGATTTATATAAGTAAACTTTCAAATTGATATCTCTAAGACACACTGCAGGACGGTGGGAAAAAAAATTATATTTAAAGAGTTGAGTTTATTCACACTGAAGTGGGAGCACATTGTGGAGCCTGATGATCGTTTGATCAGCCTATGCAGAGTCACTGTGCAGGAGCTCTGTGAGGTTCCTCCTCATGAAGACCTCTGCTCACCCAAAACAACACAAACCTGCTCTGTGGAACGGCTGCACAGTGCAACGCACTTAGAAATACAACAATATATGGTACATGTTTTCTACTTTCTACATGTTATATACTGTACATGTTTTATATTCTAATCCTCAGAGTAAGCGCTGCAAACCCCTGGCCTTCTCACAATGAGCTTTTAGTCCTACTTTCTTTGAAATTCCTTAATCAAAACTATTATGATCTGACCTCTGACCCAAACTACACTTGCACTTTTTAAACAGAAATGTACCAGGAAACGCTATTTTAATATATAAAAAGATAAACCCTCAACTCACGGCCTAACCCACACCTTACATTCTCCTGTCTACTGGTGCCACATATAAATCCTTAAACTTGTTTGCATTTTTTAATTTAAGTAACATAGTCACCGTTTGTCTGTTAGTTGGAGAAGTTTTTTTTGTTTTTTGCTTTTAAAATGGATAGGACATATATATGATAATATAATATATATAAAGAAATGCTTGGATGTGCACATTTATTGTTTAGTACCTTGTGAAATAATATGCTGCCTAAAGTTTATACACTGTGATTGTACACATCAGAAATAGACCAAACTGTGAATGTGTTTTTAATTGTGTTTTGTGAAATCCTATAAAAACAATCATTCTGTTTATAGAGGGGCCATTATGTTTTGTACCTTGAATCAAAGATTTTTTGAATTTGATAAGATTTGTCCAATGCTCCGCCCACAAGCCTTTGTCACCCATGCTCCCACATGACAATTCTCCATAAATATACAAACACATGATGCACATTTAAGCACTACCAGCTTGTAGCATCATGTTTTTGAGTATCCAGTCCCCCAAACCAATCATCTATTCCCATACTCCCCCCATATGAGAAGAATGGGGTGGTTTGAAGAGCTAGGTACACTTCTGATCCTGGAGAAAGTGCAACATTTTGTCCTTTTCTGATGTGTTTGCAGTCATTTTCTTGTGGGCACCGAAGAAGTTAGTGCCACAGTCTGAGCACAGCTGTTTGCTGGACCTCAAAAGGCAAAGAAACGTCTCAGTGTATTAATGAAACTTGAAGAGCTCATCTCCACTACTTCAGTGTGGACGGCCCTTGTGCATAAACATGTGAATAGAATTGCCCACCATTGACTGTTGGCTTGTCCCCCTCTTGTTCAACTTGTGGTTACCTCCCATGGGCCAAACATGTTCCTACATAAGAAAACGGGGGCTCTACTTGAAGTCTCTCTACAGGCAAGTCGCTCATCAATTGCTCCTCAAATTTCCCTCAGTTTTTTTACTTCCATCCATCCATCCATCCATTTTCTTCCACTTATCTGGGGCCAGGTCGCGGGGGCAGCAGTCTAAGGAGGGACTCCCAGACTTCCCTCACCCCAGACACGTCCTCCAGCTCCTCTGGTGGGATCCCAAGGCGTTCCCAGGCCAGCCGAGAGATATAGTCCCTCCAGCATGTCCTGGGTCCTCCCCGGAGCCTCCTCCTGGTGCGACATGCCCAGAACACCTCCCTAGGGAGGCGTCCAGGAGGCATCCTGAGCAGATGCCCGAGCCACCTCAACTGGCACCCTATCCCTAAGGGTGCACCCAGCCACACTGCGGAGGAAACCCATTTCAGCCGCTTCTATCCGGGATCTTGTCCTTTTGGTCATTACCCAGAGCTCATGACCATAGGTGAGGGTAGGAACGTAGATTGACCGGTAAATCGAGAGCTTTGCCTTTGGACTCAGCTCTTTCTTCACCAGAACGGACCGATACAGCGACCGCATCACTGCAGATGCTGCACCGATCCGCCTGTCAATCTCACGCTCCATCCTTCCCTCACTCGTGAACAAGACCCCGAGATACTTGAACTCCTCCACTTGGAGCAGAGACTCTCCACCCACCCGGAGAGGGCAAACCACCTTTTTCCGGTCGAGAACCATGGCCTCGGATTTGGAAGAGCTGATTCTCATCCCAGTCGTTCCACACTCGGCTGCAAACCGCCCCAGTGCTGCAGGTCCTGGGTCGAAGAAGCATCAGGACAACATCATCTGCAAACAGCAGAGATGAAATCCTGTGGTTCCCGAACCAGGCCCCCTCCGGTCCCTGGCTGCGCTTTTCTTACTTGTCACATTTTTTTAAATTTTTTTATGACTACTGTGAAAGCAGAGGCCGCACGTTTTAAAACAGTGTTTACACAAAACATGGGAGACAAAAGACACAGATGAGACGAGGAGTTTCCAGACCCGTTTCCATTTTAATGACCATTTACCATTAGAACAACAGTAACAATAATGATAAACATAGAAATGGGACTTGTAAACAACAATCTCAGGATAATCTTATTTTTTATTTTTACCAGGCAAAATATTAAGAACAAATTCTAATTTACAATGTTGTCTTTTTATTATTTAAGTTCGGGATAGGTTAAATGCATTATAAGCTGTAGAGTGTGACAAACATGATGCTAACTTGATGCACCTTGATTTTATAAGTGTACATGGTAAAATACACAAACACATGAACCGTTAATGCATTTACGTTACTTATTAAAAATGTGTTTTAATGAAACCTTTTATCATCTAAGAAAATGGACTCCTTTTAGCAAGTAGTTCCTATGGTCAGGATAATGCATAATGTAATGCATCTAGTGCAATGCCCAAATAAACCAAACCAAATTAAGACACAATTCAACCTGTGTCAGAGACAAGAGGGGACACATCCCTGTGAAGCTCCGATCCAAGTCCAGTCCCTCAAAATGTTCTGAAGTTTGATCACATACATCAAAATAACATAAATAAATACAAATATTTTTTAAATATGTCAAGTATTTCAGAACATTCTTGTGCATTCTGGCTCTCACTTCATTGTTTGCCTCAGGGACACTGTAGTTTTTGGTCCAAACCACTCTTCAAAAGGTCCGTTCCTTGCTCTTCTGTTTAGAGTTTGCACAGTTTAGTCGTTTCCTCTGATAAATTCTTCATTTTCTTTCAGCGATTAGCAGCAGGCTAACGAGCTGCATTACTGTTCATCTCTGATAAATTAAATACATTTTATTTTATCCATTATATACATTTAGTTTCTTCAGCCACAGAAGAATCCATTAGAAAACTTGTGTGCAGTGAGAAGTGCAGTCAGATGACTTCGTCTGACATGGGAAGAGCATTTTTCTTAACACAACAGCCGATGATCACAACGATCACAATGCTCCCAATGACCACCGGAACGACTATACCTGAAAGGAAAAAATATAACACTTTTATCTTAAAGGAACTGTAAGAATGAGATTTTCAAGTCCCTAAACGTGACCTATCTGCAGTGGTGGAATAAGTACTGAATTTTCTTACTCAAGTACAAAAATAAACACTGGACCAAAAAAAAAAAACTTGAGTAAATATTTTAAGTGATGTGTAAAATTATTAAAGTACTTTTTAAAAAATGTACTTAAAGAGTAAAATGTAAAAAAAAAAAAAATGTGTGCAGATTTTGAGGTCTTATAGAGCTTCAAATGTAGTGACTTTGATTTCAACTGAAATTTGTTCAACAGAAACAAGTGAATCAATGTATTTTTCTGTCTGTTTTCCTTTTTGTATATTTTTGTTTCTTCAAATTATGAACTTGTTCAAAATAAACCCTCAGACTATAATAAAAATACTTTTACTTTTCAGTCCTGTTCAAAAATGTAGTGGAGTAGAAAGTACAGATACTGCTCTCAAATGTAGTGAAGTAAAAGTATATCCACTGTAAAACTGATGTGGGTAAAGTACAGACACATAAAAATGTTACTTAAGTGCAGTACTTTACTACATGTACATTCCACCCCTGCCTCTGTGGGTCCCCAGATCCAAGGTAAACAGGTTCACTGAGATGCTTTCAGTCGTATGCACAGACTTTGATGGTTTAGTCATTACAGGTGATTTTAATGTACATGTGGATAATGTGTTTGACAGAAACACTAAAGAGCTCCGTTCTGTCCTTGAAACCTTTGGTCTGACTCAGCATGTCAGCGAGCCACAACAGAGGACACACTCTGGACCTGCTCATTACAAAAGGACTAAATATTTCAAATGCCGGAGGGCCGAGCGGGAACGGTGCAAGTCAAAGCTCCAGGTTCATTATGAGATTTACAGAGAAAAGATGCACATGTACAACCACAGTTTATGTAGAACAAGGCAAAGGTATTTTTCTGACATTATTGGAAGTTGCAATAACAACTCTCATGTCAGATTAACAAACCCTCCAGCTCTGCTGCTCTTAGAACTAATTTCCACATCTAAGTGCAATGAGTTTGCAGTTTTCTTTAATGACAAGGTTCAGGGCATTAAAAATGACATAAATTCCACAAATAACAACCCAGCACCACCGAGACACTTAGAGCTGACTCACTTTGCTCCTGTAACTGACAAAACAAAAATAACAATAGTCGTGTTCCGCGAAGTAGTCAGCTTTATGAGGGTGGACAGGAGGGTACTGGGAAGAGTTCAGCATAGTTGATGCCAGAAGAAGTCTTGATCGCACTATATTGGGTGTGAGGGGAGTCATCTTAATTCCTGATCTGATGAAGCCCTTATGAAGCCCCATGTGAAGGACCCACTGGCACCTTTCACTACATTCTTTTCCTCTTGTTATCTTCTCTATACTTTAAATGTAATAAACATACAAAATACATTTAAAAACATTTGAGTTCATGGATTGATAGATATTTTAAGTTACTAACCCCCCCCAGCTAAGTAAAGCTTTATCTATGGCATCTCTGTCAGAACCTCTCAGTCTTTAACGCAGTTTAAGACTAGATTGAAAGCCCACCTTTTCTCCCTGGCATTTAATACTAGCTACACAGGATATCTTGGTGTTTTATTGTACTTTTCCTTTGTATAGTGTGATCTGTATTGAACTGAATTGAAGTAGTCCTTCTGACCAAACGTAGGTCAAACTCTTCAGATGAATGCCCACTGCTCCTGACAGATTTGATACTCAATACTGACTCCAATACTACAATGATAATTAAAAAACACTCTTTCTTTAGACAATAAAATGTAATTTTCAACATTAAATCATAGTAGTTTCTTTTCTGTTCCCATGTGGCTTTTATATCTGTGTCATCCAGTTGGTGGTTCCATCGTGGTCGTAGTGTGTGGTCTTATACTTGTTCTGATACAGCTCAAGATCCTTCTAAAGCTTTTCAGGAAAGATTCATTTCTGTCATGTGAATGTGACATTTTTAGATACCTACACAAATGAGTATCTAGTTTCAATACTAGTTTTAGCATCAGTATCTGAGTTTTGATACTATTGACAACCCTAATACATCATAATTATACAAAAATAGACTCAAACAAATTTTTATTGTTTTTAATGCTCATCAAAGGTAAAGATGGTCTCTGTGTGTTTACGTCCTCTGCTTCTTGTTGTTGGAAGTCTGAGGCCGGTTAGAACTGTGAGAGGCAGACCTCCTCTGCTGAAGGATCATTCCTATTTTTACAGCCTGAGCGACGTACCGGCCTTTTACACCCTCAGGTAGACGCTCCCACTGTGGAGAACACAAGCACATACATTTGTTAATATCATTTCATGCATTTCTGGTCCCTCCAAGTTTTGCAGTCAATGAACTTTGAAAGTGGGACTAAGCACATAAACTCCGCCCACAACCACAAACAGAAGCTGAGGGTAAAAGGAACAGTGTGATTGGTCAAACAGGAGTGCACACTTCAAACCTCGCTCCTGCAGAGAGGTGTTTGTGATCACACACTCCTGGCATAAGTGTTTAGTTCCACTTTAAAGGCCCCGTACCTGATTATTTTCATGTATTAGAGCAAAATTCATACGGATAAATAGTTTGAGCAGATCTTGAGGTCAAAATAAGTCTGCTGTCTACTTATCTATCTGCATCTAATTATAAAGCATTATAATGTCTGTTAATCAGGAAGTACACAGTACACATGCTAGTTGTTGTAACTGTGATGGCGAAACTGAAAAGCGGGTATAAATTCATCGTGGTGAATAATTAGGATGTTCAGAAAGTATAAGGTAAGTGAGGAATAACTTTGGATTGCTGCAAACGGTTTCAAATGAATTAGTTCTGTTTTTCTTGTTTTTGGACAGTGAAAATCAGGTACAGCGCCTTTAGCATTTGTCTTTAGGTTAAGCCTGATTGTAATAATCTTTCACTCATCACATTAAGTTTTACATAAGGCTCTTCAGCACTTTGAATTATTTTGTATTAGCATGTTAGCATTAGCAAAGGCATTTTATAGGAAGAACATAGAAAAGACTTGTTTCAGACTTACTCTTTTTTGCAGCACAGCGTTCAGGACCATCGTGTTTTTGGTCCGGAGCTCAGTCTTGACCTTCTCCCACTGATGCTTTTTGAAAACAGAAAAGGCTGTGGGGGCCTCAGCAAGAGGTGTGGGGCCCATGGATGCAGGAGCAGGGGCTGTGGGGGCCTCAGCAAGAGGTGTGGGGCCCATGGATGCAGGAGCAGGGGCTGTGGGGGCCTCAGCAAGAGGTGTGGGGCCCATGGATGCAGGAGCAGGGGCTGTGGGGGCCTCAGCAAGAGGTGTGGGGCCCATGGATGCAGGAGCAGGGGCTGTGGGGGCCTCAGCAAGAGGTGTGGGGCCCATGGATGCAGGAGCAGGGGCTGGACGCTTTGACTCTGTAAGTTTGGCTGTCAAGGGTCTAGAAAACGCAGAGTCCAGCCGGTGGAGAGGAGGGGTGTGAAGTATGGAATCTGTGGGCTCCAACGCAGTATCATGGGCCTCAACCAAAGAGCGAGGCTCCTCAAACATAAAGTCCAGGACCTCAAATCCAGGGGTCTCAAACACAACAGTAGGGTCCACGGACACAGGAGGAGGGTCGATGGACAGAGGAGTGGGGTCCACGGACACAGGAGAAGGGTCGATGGACACAGGAGGGTCCACAGATACAGGATTGGGCACAGAAGAGATGGCCTTAAACATAAAGTCAAGGACGTCAAATCCAGCGTCCACAGACACAGGAGCGGGGTCCATGGACACAGAAGAGAGGGCCGGGCGTTTGGACTCAGGACCCTCATCATCAGAAATTTCACGTTTTCTTTTCCCTCGACAGTGCGGAGACTTGGGAGGAGGGACGTCAAACACAGGAGTAGGGTCCATGGACACAGGAGCGGGGTCCATGGACACAGGGTTGGGGCTCATGGACACAGAAGAGAGGGCAGGGCGTTTGGACTCAGGACCCTCATCATCAGAAATTTTACGTTTTCTCGTCCCTCGACAGTGCGGAGACTTGGGAGGAGGGACGTCAAACACATGAGTAGGGTCCATGGACACAGGAGCGGGGTCCATGGACACAGGAGTGGGGTCCATGGACACAGGAGCTGGGTCCATGGACACAGGAGCGGGGTCCATGGACACAGCAGCGGGGTCCATGGACACAGGAGCGGGGTCCATGGACACAGGGTTGGGGCTCATGGACACAGAAGAGATGGCCTTAAGCATAGAGTCAAGGACATCAAATCCAGGGTCCACGGACACAGGAGCGGGGTCCATGGACACAGGGTTGGGTCTCATGGACACAGAAGAGAGGGCAGGGCGTTTGGACTCAGGACCCTCATCATCAGAAATTTTACGTTTTCTCGTCCCTCGACAGTGCGGAGACTTGGGAGGAGGGACGTCAAACAATGGAGTAGGGTCCACGCACACAGCAGTAGGTGGAGCAGTAGGTGGACTGTCCTCTGTACGTATGTCCTCCTCCTCATCGCCAGGCGTAGGGATAATACAGGCGTCTTCATCCTCGTTATGGTCTACCCATGGATAAGATAGAGGGTATTTAGTAGCGCAGAAGACGTCAAGCAGGCGGTCTTCTACCACCTCGGGTTCGGCCAGTGGTACCTGAACATAGTCAGGTACAGGGTTTGGTTCTGGAGGACATGGGGACCGGAAATCACGGTCCACCTCAGCTTTGAGAAAGTCCTCGATGTCCAACCAGTGGTCCAGCTCTGTGGTGGACTCAGTATGGGCCATTTCTGGGATGAGTTCATTCTCTCGCGGGGCACTCAGGAGAGACATGATCTCTAACCTCAGGTTGAAGGAGGCCATGTTGGGCTCTTTGAGCGACAGACAGAGGTGAATCTGCAATGGAAACAAATGCATTTTAATACTGTGTTTAAAGTAAAGACGATGCTGATGTGTTTTGTGTTGTTTTAAGGTCAAACTTGTAGTAGTATGCACATGTCGTTCATGATTAAAGTTATAAAAAGTGAATCTAAGCTGTATCTTGTACATAAGACAGTAAAGGGCCTGCAATCAACTACACTTCAAGATGTGTTAAATAGAAGAAATAGTAGGTTATTCAAGTTTAAGTTAAGTTAAACCAGGCTACAATTGTAGCTTTAGTTCACATTTTGATCTCAACTTTCTGCAGTAAACACTAGATTACTGTAAACTAAATGAATTTTAATGAAATGTACTGCTATGAAATTCCTAAAACCAGTCTAAAAATGTGCTCACAACACTGTCAACAAAGTTAAAATTGATATGGCAAAGAAATATCTGAGAAATTTGCGTTCACGTCTTTGGTACACTTCAGATCATGGTTAACAGTTTGCACTAAGTCAACGTGTATGTGCATAAACAAATGCAACAATCATATTCACCTGTAGTACTCAAAAATCTGTTTAGGAAGCTGAGGAGTTTTGGAGGAGTTTTGAACTAATGCTGTGTAAAGTCAGGAGCTGACGGGAAAAGGTGCTTTCAGTTCGCTGACTAGTCGAGAAATGAGCCAAGTCTGTGCCGTACAGCCCCTTATAAACTTTTAGGATTCTAGAATCCGATGCTGATGCACATCACCATAGCAACCCCCCCCCCCCCCCTGCCCCCACATTTACACAGTTTATTAGCAACCAGAGAGTATACAACATGAAAGTACAATAAAAAAGTCCATATTATGTTTCCTGAATCACCACAGGGGCTAACTACATTTAAACTTGTTTAAAACAGCCAAGCAGACATGGTAGATCGAGAGGATGCGCTCGCAGCCATATAAGACGATAAATGAACATGTTAAGTCAGCGCCACCATCAAAGAACTTAGCACCTGCATAACTCCAACCAAAAATGTGCAGCGCCGCCCCTGCCTGTGAGCCCTCGTGCAGCCTCACATCCTCACATCCTCAGGCAGGTCTCTGGAGCTGTTCCAGTCAGATTTGAAACAATCTACCTGAAGAGATAAGGCTTGTGCCATCATTATCATGTTTTAAATTACTCTGTAAAACTCACTTATTGCCAGGCCTTTTTATAAATTGTCCGGTTTTATGTGTGCATCTTTTCTTTGCATTTCTCTGTTTTGCATTTTATTTTTCCTTATTTTTATGTATTGTGTTTTTTTTACTTTGTTGTGAAGCCCTTTGTAACTCTGCTTTTTTGGGATGAGGTGAAGCCATTGACGACTTGGCCGACATCCAAACTAACCCTAACCCTAAACAACATCCATGGATATGACAATGAGTCTTATCACACGCACACAGAGGAAGAAAATAGGCCTGATGAGCAATCCTTAAACAAGGCAATGAAATACAGCGCACTCATGGATGGACTGTAAAAACACTCTTAAAAACTGTATAATGCTGTGGTTAAATCTTTTCTGAATCGCATGGGAGGGATGCGTCTGAGGGGCGTATTATGCATGTTATACCAACACAAACATATAAAATATAATGTTATCCTGTGGTTGCTATTTGTTAAGGTACTGTACTAGACATTATCTAAGCCCCGAGTGTCATGACCCATTTCCCCCTGAATTTTAACTTCAACAGAGGTGGGAATCAACTGTCCTTAAAAAAGCAAGCCAAGCAACATGGATACAAAACATCTGGATGTGTGTTACATTTTTTCAGAACATTTATAAACAATTGAAATCCGTTTTGTCTGTTAAACATCTTATAAACATCTTATTATGAACTTTCAACCCGGACTCCGTTTGTGAACTCTTCTTTTAAAGGTCTCAAAGAACTTTGATTAAAAACAAAAATCTGGCCATCAAATGTTTAAAAAAACATATAACTTATCAATAAATGTGCCTTTACAGTTTTGAGGTCACATAAAAAAAACAAAAAAACAATTCAAACCCTATCAAATAGGTGTTCTTTAGGTACCAGTGGTCGCCCCTATAGGCCTGTTCAGTTACTTCACTGTCCTGCATTCCTGTATAGGCTCGTAAGGGCAACCACTGGTACCTAAAGAAGAGCTTATTCTGCATTAGACCGACTGTACAGGCCACAGAACCTGAAAGATTCTCTCTATTTTTTAAGAATGAATACATTCTACTGTTTAGGTTTAAAAGGAATTAGCTTCCCTGAATCTTTCAGAGTTTTGACCTTTTGCTCTACCTCAGCATCTTCAGAAAGAGCCAGTGAACACTGGGCTGTGAACACTGACAGCTTCACAGCTCTACTGTAAGTCTGCATCATTTGTTTGTACTTTTCTGGAGCGCCTATGTACAGTTTGGCAATTGGAGCAGTGATGACAACTGTACTACAGTCCACCCCATATTTTTTGAAGGCCCGAGCCGTGGTGCCACCTCGCTTGAATATCTTCAAAATCTTCTGGTATCTGGCCACCACTTCTCTTGGACTTTGAACTGTAAATAAGAAAATGGAAAGAATAAAAGATAAAATATTTAAAATAGCAGTGTTCTACACTCAAATCTCCTTTACCCACATTCTAACACCCTAATTATTCACTGGATGAGTTCAAAAACATGTTTCACAATTTTCAGGGCAAAAATAGCGGGGAACCACGTTTATACACTTGTGAAGATGAAGACATCGCATAGCTGTTATTAGAATAATGTGTAATGAGGCCAAACAGATTTTATAGGGTTCAGCAGGTCTATGTTATGGATAGATCATTTAGAGTTCAGTATGTTGGTATGCACAGGGAAAAGAGTCAATACAATTTGCATTTAACCTCAATTTAAAACCATCCTGGTCATGTGGATTTGGTTGTTTGGAAGATTGCACAGTGGAGAAATGCCACAAATGCCCAATGTCCAACCCTGCCTTGGCTCAGAAGTGACATGGTTAAATAAAGTAAGTATAAAGTAAAACCTTACCTCTCTGACAATACAATTTCAGTGACAGTGACTCTTCTCTTCTTCATTCTTCTTTTCTTCTTTTGTTCATCAGCTGATGAATTCTCAGTATCATTTTCTGATGATATTGCATTGACACTTTCTGCTTCTGTGTCAGAAGTGTCATTTGCTTCATCAGAAACCTGACTGCAGCCAGTGGAGCTGAAACCTGGGTCAGTTTTCCTGAGAGCTGTAATGTAAACAAATACAAATGAATATTTACCACCATTTTCAGATGACTCTCAGATTGTCAAACCAATTTTAATATTTCACAAGACAACACAAGTGAATATTCTGGAATGATTATGAACATTTTTAAAAATGAAAGGACCTGTTGCCAGTTGTTCTTTTAAGAAGTCATTGTTTCTCATTTTGAAAATCTACTTTTATTTCCAACATTTTCAATTCTTTCAATTGTCGTTGACGGTGGATGCTTTTAAAAGAGGACTAAAGGAAAAAGAGGACCTTTTTACCTTGGCCTACAGATAAACACCGGCTATTGTTTTATTGCTTTTACACTGATTTTAATTGTCTTCTGTCTTTAATGTCTTTTTTGCACTGTAGCACTCTGAGATTTGTTGTTCAAATGTAAAGTGCGTTATAAATAAATTGTATTATTATTATTAGCGGGGAGGTCTCTATAGCAGTGAGTTACAGAGGGATCAGACGGAGTGGACGGGAGAGTGTGTTTGGAAACAATGATCAGTCCTGGAGTCTGTGTATCGGTGCTGATGGAGGGTATTGGGTCTATCACAACAGAATAGGAACACGACTCCCCCTCTCCCATTGTTTAGAGAGAGGGGGCGTGTCCTCTGGTACAGGGGACGTGCCCTCTGATGAAGGAGCCAGAGTGGGCAGAGTGGGCATTTTCCTGGACTCTGAGGCTGGAGCTCTGTCCTTCTATGTGGTCTCCTCTAATGGAGAACTGTTCCACCTCTGGACCTTCTCCTCGTCCTTCTCTGAGCCTCTGTTCTCTGGGTTTATACTGTGGGGAGAAGGTTCCTCTGTGACTCTGGTGAAAGAGACGAGACGGTATGGGTATTAAAGAGGGGGGTATTTGACTTCTATGGGTATTAAAGAGGGAGTATTTTACTTCTGTCTATCAGAGGTCAGATGGGTTCAGGGGTCAGTAGGGTTCAGTCACATGGGGTCTGAGTTTCAGTCATGTTCTACTGGAATCATTATCTTCTTCCTCAGTAACTGTCGTAACGGTGGGTGTAGCGGACCAAAGAGTGCAGACTCGGGGCAGATTTACAGGGTTTATTTACAGTTTGTGACACAAAATACAGAACTGAGGGTTGATCTGGTGGTGAGCAGGAAGCCAGGTGTGGGCCAGGATCCAGGAGCGGAGCATAGAGTGCAGCGGAGACAACGATACGGGCAGCACCAGGGCAGGGAGCAGAGTGCAAACCAGGGTCCAGTAACGTGGAGTGCAGAGATAAGCCAAGACAGTACCAGGGCTGGGAAGCAGGGTCGGAGCAGGGTCAGAGCAGGGTCAGAGCAGGGTCAGAGCAGGGTCGGAGCATGGTCGGAGCATGGTCGGAGCATGGTCGGAGCATGGTCGGAGCAGGGTCGGAGCAGGGTGAAGACACGCGTAGGACCCGGCACCGAAACAGGATGTAGAAATGCAGGAATGACAACGATCTCACGCCGAGTGTCTAGTCCTGGCTCCACTTATACTCCTCAGCAGGTGGGAGTAATTGCGCTGATGCGCTCCAGGTGCGCACGGGAGGAGCCAGGAACTCCGCCCAGCTCCAGGCTCAAACAGGTGAGGGAGGGGAAAGCACACAGGGAGACAGATAATGCAGGATCATGACAGTAACACACAGGGAGTTGTTTAAGTTGGTCTTTTTTTACTCTTGCATGTTTGAGAAATGCTAAAACTGCTTTTGACATTTGCATTTAAAGATAACTTAGATGGACCAAGGATTGTTTGAGTAAAAAAAATCATTTGTTTGTATCAAATATTTCCATTTGGTTCTAAATGTGTCATATTTGCTTTTTCTGCATAAAAAGAACTCAACATTAAGGAAAAGTGTTTGTTCCACTTCAAAATAGAGAGTAAAGCTCTGAAAGCTGGAGGCTGGTGTTACTGTTCTGAAGTGTTCCTCATTTTCATCAATATCTTGTGTTTTTATAAATTTAAACTTTTTTAAATGATTATTTTCTGTGTAAACGTGTCACTTTTAAAATGTTCAAATCTGGTTTAAAACTCCTGCTTTACACAAACTGAATCTTGTGAACTGTAAGTCATGTTATAATGCTGTTCCTTTCTCAAAACCATCCCTGGTGTTGTGTTTTGTTTCATTCACATATGTTTCTGAAGAGTTCTTCTGAAGTGTGCAGACGCAGATCTTGCTTGCGCCTGCTGCTTCCTTCTTTACTTTGCTTTTTAATCATTTTAATTTTTCCAGTGCTGGAAAATGTGTTTAGTTATGATTTTCATTTAAGTAAACCAAGACTTTTACACCATTTTTGCATTTTTTAAATAAAAATTCTGATGAGCCAGCAACATGTCCAGGAGAAGAAACAAAAGGATTTTTTTCTGTGAACACTGTCAGAACTATCAACAAATTAATGAGCCACAAGCAGAGGTATTTGTTTTAGAATCTGAAAGAGGACTTCACCGGACGCTCCCTGTGACCTCCAGTGGTAAGAAGCCCACAGTTACTTTCAGAGAAGAGGCTGAAAAAACGGCTACTTTCTTCTTAAACCTGAGTGATACAGTGTCTTTTCCAAAACTTTGTAAAGACAAGAATGCCAAACCAACGCAACAAGTGACAAGAGACAAAGCTAATATAGTTACATCACCCAAAATACAACTTACAGATTTTTACCACTGTCACAGACTGATGTTAAAATAAAAACAGAAAATGGATTTTTGTCACAAACCAAGAACAATGAAGTTGACAAAAGATCACAGGCAGACAGGAGATCTGTGCCAAACGTCAGGGTCAGAGACACGCTGCTGTTAGGAGACGGTTCTGTCAGAGATGTGCAACACACCGTTTCTGAGATTACAAAACTCCTGACAAAAGGTTTGTCAACACACCGAAGAGTTAAGGTAAGGCAAGTTTATTTGTATAGCACAATTTGTACACAAAGTAATTCAAAGTGCTTTACAGAATAAGAGAGACATTAAAATCAGACAAATAAAAACATAAATAATCACAAATAATCATAAAATTAACATTAAAACAGAAGAGTGCAGAATAAAAACCTTTCAGCCGTATGCACAGATAAACAGAACTGTTTTGAGCCTGGATTTAAACATTGTCAAAGTAGAGGCCTGTCTCACATCTTCAGGAAGAATGTTCAAGGGTTTAGCTGCATGTTTAGTCATGTTAAACAGCTGATTGTGCACGTGGGTGCAGTTGACACCAGAATGGAACAGACTGAAATCTTGAAAAGGGATTTAATTAAATTATTTGAGCACCCTGATAAAGTGGAGGTTAACACTTTCATCAGTGGACCTCTTCCCAACATAGACAAAAGGAAGATGAACAAATTTACCCGGCTGCTTCAGCTGAACACATGGCTGTTCAACACATGTGCACCCAGAGGACAGCACTTAGCACTACTTTGAGAACTTTGATCTATTCTGGAAACGAGACGACCTGTTCAACGGAAATGGGCTACACCTGAGCAGAGGTGGAGTAAGAGTGCTGACGGATATCCTCCTCCACGCTCTGAGGCACCGGCCAGAACATGGTCCTGGGCCAGTGAGAGAAAAGAGGGATGAGAGAAGAATTCCTGCTGCGCCAACCAGAGACTGAGCCAATGTGTCAGCACCACCAGCAGCACCACAACTACAACCACCACCTACTCCAGCGAAGGAGTCATCACCAGCACCACAACCATCTCCCCCAGCGAAGGATTCAGCAGCACCACCACCTCCCCAAGAGAACAAATCACCACCACCTTCCCCAGTGAAGGATTCATCTCCAGTGTCACTTCCCCCAGGGCCCTCGTCACAGGCCTTGAACCCGTCTGTGACAGCCCCACATCACCTCCCCTGCCCACAGACCAGCCCTGGGTCCCCTTTGCTACATCTACTCCCTCTAGGGCAGGGGTCGGCAACCTGCAGCTCCGGAGCCGCATGCGGCTCTTTCATCCTTATACTGCGGCTCTGCGTGGCTTGGGAAAATACTTTTTAAGTATTTAAATGAAGTGTATTTTATTTGTGTTAGTTCTTTTTTATTGTAGTTTAAACTGGATGATTATTATGATCTTGAAATATTAAAATAAAATAAAATTATATTTTCATATTTTTCGTTGCTCTAAATAAGCGTCACACTCGCGGAACAATGTTAAAAACAAACACTGCTCACGCCTCACAGACACAGACACAGCTCACAGTCCTGCGTAAAGACACAGATTTTCAGACACTCTATTCGTATAGGGGTCAGGAGCAGGAGGATCTTCCCTGACGTAACTTTTGCCCGTCCGTAATGACACGCTAATAAGCTCGTCCGTAGATATATCATTTATTTATTTATTTATTTATTTATTTATTTATTTATTTATTTATTTATTTATTTATTTATTTATTTATTGATTTATCTATTTATTTATTTATTTATTTATTTATTTAGAAAAGAGACAGTGCATATTAATGAACATAAGATACATTTGTAAATATGCCAGATTTTAGCCACAGGCTGTTTCCATCTGTTGTCCCTGGACAGGTTGATGGTCACATTTAACATAAAATACCACATACACAAAATACAGTCAAATACAGAAAAAGGACAGAAGCCAAGTCAAAAACATAAACTCAGGAGGGTTACTACAACTTTTAAAGTGCTGTGTGTATTGCTTAAGTCCTAAAGTGCTAAGTGTATTGCACGAGTTGTTGCACGAGTAGATATATCATGAAAATCCTGATAGGAAATTGACACAGAAATCTATTTGATGTAGTGGCAGGTATATTATATCTGTGACAGATCTGCTCTTGTCTCCGCATTGACATATCATGTATAACACATCAGACACGACGTACAAAAGTAGAGCCACAAGCGAGTGAAAATGAGCCAAAACAAAAGTCTTTGGAGAGCTTTTTAACAAAGGAGAAAAGGCCAACTGAGCAACCAGAAGAGGAGACGACCTCTAAGAAAAAGAACGATCAATTTAACAGACAACACCAGGAGTCCTACTTAAAATCTGGGTTTGTCTCTACAGGTGAGTCTCACGCGCAGAATCCGTTCAGTGTAATATGTGGAGGAAAAGCGAATGAGGCAATGAAACTTTCAAATCTGCTTTGGCACATGGAGAATAAGCACCTGGGATAAAAAGATAAGATTTAGAGTTTTTTTTAAAGAAACTGCGGAGCAGAGTAGACATAATCACGCTGTGGGTGTCATTGTCTCTCATCTCCTCGATGGGTCAACCTCATCCCAAAGAAACAAGTGCAGAGCTCCGTCTGATGCAGCGGTTTGGTGAGTCGTATTTTTTATTTACTTAACTTATTTTTGTCATATTTATCTGCCACGTGTAGAAGGCCGGTCCGTGAAAATAAAACCTACATTATTCTGGTCCGTGGTGCAAAAAGGTTGGGGCTCCTGTCATAAGCACACTATAGTTGTTTGCACTAAGCCTAAAGGTTAAAAAAAACAAGCCAAAACAAAACAATATATACACTGTTATCTTCATTTTAGATGTCAAAAAGTATTTGCGGCTCCCAGTGTTTTATTTTCCGTGAGACGTGGGTCCAAATGGCTCTTTTCGTGTTAAAGGTTGCCGACCCCTGGTGTATGTCAATAATAATGTCCAGTTGCAGATGTGAGCTTCACTTCCCTCTACTGCAGTACCACGGGCGACCAGTGTGCGGCAGCAACACGCCACACGGCCACAGCGAGGAGCGCCCGAAGGAGCGAGCTTTTTTACCACAACCAGCTAGGAAAGAAAAGAGACAGAAAACAGAAAAAGTGACAAAACCAAACGGTTTGTAAAATGTCTAAAGTCCAAAAGCTGAGAGCTTTGGTGGAGGAGCGGCTGACTGCGGCTGCTGAAGACATATATGTGCTGTTTGAAAGAATCATAGCCGAGTATGAGGAGGAACTGTGTCGCTCCAAACAGGAGAACGAGAGGAACCAACGGCTCCTGGACTCGACTCAGAGTCCTCTGAGATTGAGAGTCATACTGACCAGAGCCGGTGAGTCTGATGTGTCCGAGCGACGTGTTACTGTCCAAATGTGGCGCACGTCCATAGACACGCATTAGCAACAACAATACAAGTGTAAAAGAGCCGTGCAACAGGCCGATAAGCTGCTGCTAAATACATCTATCACATTATAGTCTGTCAGTGTTAAGGTGTTTTTGGCAGAAGTGTCTCTTTATACCTGGGAAAAATGCTTGGCATATTTATTTTAATGCAACTCTTGTACGACCAACAGCGGTCATAAAGTACAAGCGCCATGACGTCACATCCTGTCTCTACAAAATAAATGTCTCTTTTTACGCAGAGCGCTACTTTAATGAACAATACTTAACAGTCAGTAAACAGTCTTTGTCAGTCTGAGGATTGTGTGGAAGCTTTGAGGGGCTGCTTCGCTTGTACAGACTGGAGTATTTTTTACAGTCTGGACTTAAATGAAGCCACAGAGACAATGACAGACTATATAAATGTGTTGACACAGTTGTCCCTAAGAAGACTATACAGCACTTTCCAAATAATAAGCCCTACATTACAAAGGAGGTTAAAACCTGTATCAGGGAGAAGAGGGCTGCATATAGAGACAGGGATATGATGCGCTCGGTCACAGCCCAGAAAGAAGTAAATGCAATGATTAAACATGCACGAGAAAAGCACAAAGTCACTTTAGAGGGAGCTTTTAAGTCCCACGACAATAAAAAGGTGTGGGACCTAATGAAAAAAATGACCCACATGACAGTAAGCAAGATTCAGTTAGAGACTGTCAATGACGAGGAATGCGCTAATGATCTTAATGACTTCTTTTTAAGATTTAATGAATAAAATGATTGTGACACTGTTTTAAAATTTGATCACGATGGTTTTGAGCACTGTGATGGTTTTAACATTGATTTGAAATGCATACAGTCTGCTTTTAGCAAAGTGTGTCCCAAAAAATCTGCCGGTCCGGATGGGTCGTCTGCTTTTTTAATCAGGAGCTGTGCACAGGAACTGTCTGAGGCCTGGTGTCCAATCTTTCAGTCTTCTGTTGAAAATGGTACTGTTCCTGATCTTTGGAAAAAGTCAACAATAGTACAATTCCAAAAACATCTTGTCCAAGCTCAAATAAGGACTACAGACCTGTAGCCCTAACGAGCATTGTCATGAAATGTTTTGAAAAGATAATGGTCAACAGACTAAAATCTGAAGTTTCTTCTGACCTTGACCCATTGCAATTTGCATACAGACAGGGCCTTAGCACAGCAGACGCAGTCATCAGTCTGTCGCACCTGATCTGTAAACATTTGGAATCTCCTGGGGCTTATGCAAGGGTCTTATTTGCAGATTTTAGTTGTGCATTTGACACTGTACGGCCGAATCTTCTTGTTCAAAAACTGTTTGACTTGAATGTAAGCCCAGCACTTGTGAAATGGTTTTACTCTTTTAACAAATAGATCACAACAAGTGAGGGAGCACATTATCTAGAGCAAAACATTGTAGTACAGGTTTGCCACAAGGTGCTGCAAGTTCATACATTTTGTTCACCCTGTACACAAATGGATGTCGTAACAGTCAGCCAGGAAACAAAATCATTAAATTCTCAGACGACACAATTATTGTGAGTCTTCTTCAAAATGGTGACTGTATTTCCATCTACCATCAGGAGATTAGTTCTTTTCTGTCTTGGTGCAGTGAGCATCACTTAACCTTAAAAGTGAATAAAACTAAGGAGATGGCGTTTGACCCTCGAGCTCTGCAGATCCATCATCCTGTTGTTATTGAAGGTCGACAAATAGAACAGGTTGCATCTTTTAAGTATCTGGGTGTGTACATTGACAACCTGCTCAAATGGAATGTACATGTTGATTTTCTTTGTTCCAAGCTGCCTCAGAGGCTCCACTTTTTAAGGAGGCTGAAGCTGTTTGGTGTGAGCACAAAAATCATGACCTGTCTTTATAATGCTGTGTTGGAGAGTCTGATCCGCTACAGTATGGTCGCCTGGTTCGGCTCTTTAACTGTCCAATGTAAAACTAAACTTGGAAAACTGATAAATAAGGCCATGAAGGTGATTGGCAGGAAAGAGTTCCCTTCTCTGCAGGACACTTTTCAAAACTCTGTTCTCACTCAGACCAGACAGATTGTGGGGAACCCCTCTCACCTGTTGCATGGGGAATATGAAATGCTTCCATCGGGCAGGCGCTATCGGGTGCATAACTTTAGGAGTAACAGATACAAACTCTCATTTGTGCCCATGTCTGTTACACTATTGAACAAATCTGAACAACAAAGGCGCACTTAGTCACTTTATTTTCAGTGGTGCAATAACTGCCTGTGCAAAAACTGTGCAATTATGGGCTGGTGCAATAATTATTGGCGAAATGGGGCTTGTGCAATAACTTGGACACTTTATGGTTGTGCAGTGCACAAATGGATAATGGACATTAATAATGGCACATGTATCTTGAGACTGTTGTGTATGTGTGAGTGTAACTGTGTTTTTAAGCTGTGGGCAGTGAGCCCAAGACAAATTTCCCTTTTGGGACAATAAAGTTTATCTTATCTTATCTTATCTTATCTTACTAAGGTTTGTATTTAGCATCTTCAAATCTCTATCGGTTTAACATTTGGGGAACTGAACATTCTGTGTGACGACACAATCCTGATCTCAAAAAGTTTGGATTTGGACTAAATGTACAACTTCATTGACAAATAATACATGTTTGTGCATGTGTAAGTAATTATCATCTTTGTTTGCCCATTGTCTCCTGCAGGTGTCCACACGTCCTCTCTGAGTCCTGGTCTCACTCTGAAACAGGAAATCCCAGAGACTCCACAGATTAAAGAGAAGCCAGAAGAACAGCACGTCAAACAGGAGGAAGAGGAGCTGCAAGTGTGAGTCCCATCACTTTCAACACAATTTATTATAAAATATGATCAGATTAGAAATACATCTGAATTCAGGGACATTTAAGAATAGCCAGAAGTATAAAGTGATAATTGAATTAAACAGGTTTTATACATAAGAATACTTTATGCAGACACAAACACTGACTTTTCCTCAGAGGACAATTGTTCCAAACTGTTTTTGATTTATGTAGATTTTCTTTTCTTTTCCTCAGGTCTGTCCCTGATGGCTGTGTGAAGACAGAAGAGTCCTCACTGCTTCAACAAAAAGAAACTGATCACAGAGAGGACATCAACTCAGAGACACATGTCCACAGAGAGGACACACAGGGAAAGGACATCAGCTCACAGACACATGTCCACAGAGAGGACACACAGGGAAAGGACATCAGCTCACAGACACATGTCCACCTCAAGACTGAGGGAGACACGGAGCACTCTTCTGACACTGACAGCTGCTCGTCAGCTGCACAGATGGAGACAGAGGCAGATGGAGACCACTACAACCAAGTCCAGATCAGAGCCAAAAGCACCACTGCACCAAACTCAAGTCTATCCCCCAAATACAAGTCTGCACCAGAGACCAGAGCCACTGTGGACAATGGGGACGTGTCAGGAACAGCCGAAGGAACTGCAGGGAAGAAACACCAGTGCTCTGTTTGTAAAAAGAGATTTGGCTTAAAAAACCATTTAATAACACACTTTAGAATTCACACAGGAGAGAAACCTTACAGCTGTTTTATCTGTGAGAAAGCATTTATTCAAAACGGTATTCTCACAAAACACATGAGATTACACACAGGAGACAAGCCTTACAGGTGCTCTCACTGTGAGAAAGCATTTAATCAAAAGAGTGATCTCACACAACACATGGGAACACACACAGGAGAAAAACCTTACAGGTGCTCTCTCTGTGAGAAAGCATTTTCTTACAAGAGTAGTCTTACATACCACATAAGAACACACACAGGAGAAAAACCTTACAGGTGTTCTTTCTGTGAGAAAGGTTTTACTGCTAAAGCTTATCTCATAAAACATGAGATGAAACACACAGGCGACAAACCATACAGGTAATTTCTCTGTGAGAAAGCATTTATTCAATAGAGTAATTTTATTCACCACATAAAAACACACACAGGAGACAAACCTTACAGCTGTTCTGTCTGTGAGAAAGCATTTATTCAAAAGATTAGACTTGCATACCACATGAGAACACACACAGGAGAAAAGCCTTACAGCTTTCTGCCCAGAGCATTGATCTGAAAAGACATACAAAAAGTCACACAGGAGAGAAATAGTTTAAAATAAAGTCTAACAAGCCTCAAAGCCTACAGTTAGCATCACACCGCCAGGGAATGTTGATGACATCAGCTGTACAGTATCATTTGTGCTTAGTTGAGTCGATGTTTAAACCTGTGTCTGTATTTATTAGTCAAGTAACTGTTTGTTTACTTGAGTACAATTTTTCAGTTCTATTTCTACCAATGTAGGGCTGAACGATTTAGGGATTTTTTATGTTTTAATAATATAAATCTGTTCAAAGTTCATATTTTAAACACATCCAGAGGAAATGACAAAAAGACTGAAATCTGAACTGACAAACTAATGCATGGGAATATGAAAGAAAGTTAAAATCACATTGTATTGTGTAAATAAAGAGTGTTTTTATTATCATTGTGGTATCAGAATCAGTATTGAGTTGTGTCTATTCCTTAATATCGAAATGGAGTTTAAAAGTTTAGTATTGTGACTTTAAATTCTCACCAGAACAATTGGCATCACACAGCCCTGTCTCAGGTTCAAGAGAATCACCAACTGCACAGACACAAAAAGACACAACATTATTATTATAAATGAAACAGTAATACCTGTGTTTTCTTGTCACCCCAGACACGTCCTCCAGCTCCTCTGGTGGGACCCCAAGGCGTTCCCAGGCCAGCCCAGAGACATAGTCCCCCCAGCGTGTCCTGGGTCTTCCCCGTGGCCTCCTCCCGGTGGGACATGCCCAGAACACCTCCCTAGGGAGGCGTCCAGGAGGCATCCTGAGCAGATGCCCGAGCCACCTCAACTGGTTCCTCTCAACGTGTAGGAGCAGCGGCTCTACTCTGAGCTCCTTCTTTGTGACTCCTCATCCTATCTCTAATGAAGCATCCAGCCACCCTGTGATAGAAATTCCTTTCGGTCATTACCCAGAGCTCATGACCATAAGTGACAGCAGGAACTTAGACTGACCAGTAAATCGAGAGCTTCGCCTTCCGGCTCAGCTCCTTCTTCACCAGAACGGACCGATCCAGCGACCGCATCACTGCAGACGCTGCATCGATCCGCCTTTCAATCTCACGCTCCATCCTTCCCTCACTCGTGAACAAGACCCCGAGATACTTGAACTGCTCCACTTGAGGCAGAGACTCACCACCCACCCGGAGAGAGCAAACCACCTTTGTCCGGCTGAGAACCATGCCAAACCAAACAGCAGAGATGAAATCCTGTGGTTCCCAAACCAGACCCCCTCCGGCCCCTGGCCTCGCCTAGAAATTCTGTCCATAAATATAATGAACAGAACCGGTGACAAAGGGCAGCCCTGGTGGAGTCCAACATGCACCGGGAACAGGTCTGACTTACTGCCGGCAATGAGAACACAGCTCCTGCTCCGGTCATACAGGGACCGGACAGCCCTTAGCAAAGAGCCCCGGACCCAGTACTCCCAGAGCACCCCCCAAAGAAAACCATGAGGGACACGGTCGAATGCCTTCTCCAGATCCACAAAACACATGTGGACTGGTTGGGCCAACCCCCCATGAACACTCAAGGACCCGATGGAGAGTATAGAGCTGGTCCAGTGTTCCACGACCAGGACAAAAAAAACACTGCTCCTCCTGAATCTGAGGTTCGACTATCGGTCGGATTCTCCTCTCCAGTACCCTGGAGTAGACCTTACCGGGAAGGCTGAGGAGTGTGATTCCGCTGTAATTGGAACACACCCTCCGGTCCCCCTTCTTATACAGAGGGACCACCACCCCGGTCTGCCATTCCACAGGTACTGTCCCCGACCGCCACGCGATGTTGCAGAGACGTGTCAGCCAAGACAGACCCACAACATCCAGAGACTTGAGGTGCTCAGGACGGATCTCATCCACCCCCGGAGCCTTGCCACCGAGGAGCTTGCCAACCACCTCAGTGACTTCAGCCAGGGTGATGGACGAGTCCGCCTCCGGGTCCCCAGTTTCATGGCGACCTACCTGAGCCAGGAGCAGCTCAAACTGGTGCCGCTGCTCACGCTGCTCTTCTGCCTCGGACGGTACTTTTCCCTAACACCAAAAACCTTTTACTGTTCATCTCAGTCAGAATCTCAACTGTAAAGTGACCGGATGTAGTTTTAGGTCTGTTTTAATCATAGTGTTTGATGAGCTTCAAAATATGATATTTTATTTATTAGTTGTGTTCAAATGTTACATCACAACATTGTCTACATAGTCATTTGGCACCTATGTCTTTTGACCAATTTAAGCCTTGTTTGTTTCATATGTGGCCTGCACACTGAAGCCCCCTGAAACAACAGCACGGTTGTTAGGGTGTGCAATAGGGTGGGGCCATATCATCTCACTGGTGATATATTGTGCTAAATTTAGGGATGAAAGTTGGAGTGTACAGCTGTACGTACACACTGCAGCTCATGTCCCTGTCAGTTGTGACAGGAGACAGACAGAGATCGTGGCTAATGCAACGGCTAAAGCCCAGAGCAACTGAAACACTGTCTGTGTTTACATGCACACTAAAATCTGATTATTATCTGATTTCTGGACCTTTAAAATGACTCAAATGTATGTCTGCATGTGAACTGCAAAATGAGCAATCAGACGGACTGTGGCCACAAACAAATCACATTATTTTACTGTTAAAATGTTATTTTGATTTTGAGCATTCATGTAACAGCACACTCATTTGTCCACAGACAAGTGCGGCATTTAAAGGTGCGCTTGTTTTGTCCACAGGCAGGTGTGGCATTTAAAGGTGCGCTTGTTTTGTCCACAGATGAGTGCGGTGTTTAAAGGTGCGCTTGTTTTGTCCACAGACTGGTGTGACGTTTAAATGTGCACTTGTTTTTTCCACAGGCTGGTGCGGCGGTTAAAGGTGCGCTTGTTTTGTCCACAGGCTGGTGCTGCGTTTAAAGGTGCGCTTGTTTTGTCCACAGACGAGTGCTGCGTTTAAAGGTGCACTTGTTTTGTCCACAGGCTGGTGTGGCATTTAAAGGTGCGCTTGTTTTGTCCACAGACGAGTGTGGCGTTTAAAGGTGCGCTTGTTTTGTCCACAGACGAGTGTGGAGTTTAAAGGTGCGCTTGTTTTGACCACAAACTGGTGTGGCATTTAAAGGTGCGCTTGTTTTGTCCACAAACTGGTGTGGCATTTAAAGGTGCGCTTGTTTTGTCCACAGGCTGGTGTGGCGTTTAAAGGTGCGCTTGTTTTGTCCACAGACTGGTGTGGCGTTTAAAGGTGCGCTTGTTTTTTCCACAGGCTGGTGCGGCGGTTAAAGGTGCGCTTGTTTTTTCCACAGGCTGGTGCGGCGGTTAAAGGTGCGCTTGTTTTTTCCACAGGCTGGTGTACTGGGTGGCTGCAGTGTTCCAGAGCAGTATCCGGGCCTTCAGGTTTGGGTTGTCCTTTCTTCCATCCCTCGCCATGATTGCAGCCAATCTGTACTTCCTGGTTACCATGGAGATGAGTGGCGGTGCTTTCAGCCCACCTCAGAAAGAGCAGGCCCCGCCTCAAGGACGCCAGCGCTTCTGGGGCTGAGCGGTGGACCAGGACTTAACCCCGAACTGTGCCATTAAAATCCCAACAGCTCAGGATATGGCCATAACAATATTTAGTTTTTGTGATGTTTTTCTATGATTCAGTGATTTTGGTAAAGATGCTGCTTCAGTTTGACACAGTTTCCTCTGTAGGAATCTGGTCTGTGCATGCAACAACTTTATGAATCATGTATTTTAACCATTATTTCACTGTGAAAATGCTGTGTGTCCTACAGACTCCACTGTTAGACTGAATCAGACTCAATGTGTGCACATATGACTAAACTCTGTCCTCAAATGATCTGCGAAAAATTACATCAAAATATATTATTATTTTAAGAGCTGACACTACAAGCAAACCTTTTTTTTATTTTTATTTTGTAATTTCTTTGGGTTAGTTTGGTCTCTTGGCATACAAGCTGCATGTGGAACAAAATGGTCCAAATCTGCAGCAAAAGATGTTTTATTTAATTGATTACAACCTGCAGCCACAGAGTCATAAGAAACACGGTGCATTTCCCCCATAGGGACATAAAGATCAGCTCTTTAAGTAGCACCTCCACACACCAAACACTACAGTCTTGTACTTTACCAGATTTTTATCATTTTGTTTACCTAATTCCAGCCTGACTTATTGCACGTCTTTTGTAAGATCTAGTTTACTCAGATGCTTAATCAGATCCAAAATCCCCTCTATGTTTTAGTATCTAATATGTCAACAAAAAGAAGCAAAAAATAATTCACCTTTTTGAGATTCATGTCCCAAAAATTGTAAATTTGTGTCATTTTTATGAATAAAATATCTTTTTTATGTGACAACATGCCATAATAAAAACAAAACAAAAACAAACTTATAATATATTTTTTTCTTAGATTTATATAAGTAAACTTTCAAATTGATATCTCTAAATATAATCTTTTTTCCCACTGTCCTGCAGTGTGTCTTAAAGAGTTGAGTTTATTCACACTGAAGTGGGAGCACATTGTGGAGCCTGATGATCGTTTGATCAGCCTGTGCAGAGTCACTGTGCAGGAGCTCTGTGAGGTTCCTCCTCATGAAGACCTCTGCTCACCCAAAACAACACAAACCTGCTCTGTGGAACGGCTGCACAGTGCAACGCACTTAGAAATACAACAATATATGGTACATGTTTTCTACTTTCTACATGTTATATACTGTACATGTTTTATATTCTAATCCTCAGAGTAAGCGCTGCAAACCCCTGGCCTTCTCACAATGAGCTTTTAGTCCTACTTTCCTTGAAATTCCTTAATCAAAACTATTATGATCTGACCTTTGACCCAAACTACACTTGCACTTTTTAAACAGAAATGTACCAGGAAACGCTATTTTAATATATAAAAAGATAAACCCTCAACTCACGGCCTAACCCACACCTTACATTCTCCTGTCTACTGGTGCCACATATAAATCCTTAAACTTGTTTGCATTTTTTAATTTAAGTAACATAGTCACCGTTTGTCTGTTAGTTGGAGAAGTTTTTTTTGTTTTTTGCTTTTAAAATGGATAGGACATATATATGATAATATAATATATATAAAGAAATGCTTGGATGTGCACATTTATTGTTTAGTACCTTGTGAAATAATATGCTGCCTAAAGTTTATACACTGTGATTGTACACATCAGAAATAGACCAAACTGTGAATGTGTTTTTAATTGTGTTTTGTGAAATCCTATAAAAACAATCATTCTGTTTATAGAGGGGCCATTATGTTTTGTACCTTGAATCAAAGATTTTTTGAATTTGATAAGATTTGTCCAATGCTCCGCCCACAAGCCTTTGTCACCTTTGCCTTTGGACTCAGCTCTTTCTTCACCAGAACGGACCGATACAGCGACCGCATCATTGCAGATGCTGCACCGATCCGCCTTTCAATCTCACGCTCCATCCTTCCCTCACTCGTGAACAAGACCCCGAGATACTTGAACTCCTCCACTTGGAGCAGAGACTCTCCACCCACCCGGAGAGAGCAAACCACCTTTTTCCGGTCGAGAACCATGGCCTCAGATTTGGAGGAGCTGATTCTCATCCCAGTCGTTCCACACTCGGCTGCAAACCGCCCCAGTGCTGCAGGTCCTGGGTCGAAGAAGCATCAGGACAACATCATCTGCAAACAGCAGAGATGAAATCCTGTGGTTCCCGAACCAGACCCCCTCCGGTCCCTGGCTGCGCTTTTCTTACTTGTCACATTTTTTTAAATTTATTTTTTATGACTACTGTGAAAGCAGAGGCCGCACGTTTTAAAACAGTGTTTACACAAAACATGGGAGACAAAAGACACAGATGAGACGAGGAGTTTCCAGACCCGTTTCCATTTTAATGACCATTTACCATTAGAACAACAGTAACAATAATGATAAACATAGAAATGGGACTTGTAAACAACAATCTCAGGATAATCTTATTTTTTATTTTTACCAGGCAAAATATTAAGAACAAATTCTAATTTACAATGTTGTCTTTTTATTATTTAAGTTCGGGATACGTTAAATGCATTATAAGCTGTAGAGTGTGACAAACATGATGCTAACTTGATGCACCTTGATTTTATAAGTGTACATGGTAAAATACACAAACACATGAACCGTTAATGCATTTACGTGACTTATTAAAAATGTGTTTTAATGAAACCTTTTATCATCTAATAAAACGGACTCCTTTTAGCAAGTAGTTCCTATGGTCAGGATAATGCATAATGTAATGCATCTAGTGCAATGCCCAAATAAACCAAACCAAATTAAGACACAATTCAACCTGTGTCAGAGACAAGAGGGGACACATCCCTGTGAAGCTCCGATCCAAGTCCAGTCCCTCAAAATGTTCCGAAGTTTGATCACATACATCAAAATAACATAAATAAATACAAATATTTTTTAAATATGTCAAGTATTTCAGAACATTCTTGTGCATTCTGGCTCTCACTTCATTGTTTGCCTCAGGGACACTGTAGTTTTTGGTCCAAACCACTCTTCAAAAGGTCCGTTCCTTGCTCTTCTGTTTAGAGTTTGCACAGTTTAGTCGTTTCCTCTGATAAATTCTTAATTTTCTTTCAGCGATTAGCAGCAGGCTAACGAGCTGCATTACTGTTCATCTCTGATAAATTAAATACATTTTATTTTATCCATTATATACATTTAGTTTCTTCAGCCACAGAAGAATCCATTAGAAAACTTGTGTGCAGTGAGAAGTACAGTCAGATGACTTTGTTTGACATGGGAAGAGCATTTTTCTTAACAACAGCCGATGATCACAACGATCACAATGCTCCCAATGACCACCAGAACGACTATACCTGAAAGGAAAAAATATAACACTTTTATCTTAAAGGAACTGTAAGAATGAGATTTTCAAGTCCCTAAACGTGACCTATCTGCAGTGGTGGAATAAGTACTGAATTTTCTTACTCAAGTACAAAAATAAACACTGGACCAAAAAAAAAAAAAAACTTGAGTAAATATTTTAAGTGATGTGTAAAATTATTAAAGTACTTTTTAAAAAATGTACTTAAAGAGTAAAATGTAAAAAAAAAAAATGTGTGCAGATTTTGAGGTCTTATAGAGCTTCAAATGTAGTGACTTTGATTTCAACTGAAATTTGTTCAACAGAAACAAGTGAATCAATGTATTTTTCTGTCTGTTTTCCTTTTTGTATATTTTTGTTTCTTCAAATTATGAACTTGTTCAAAATAAACCCTCAGACTATAATAAAAATACTTTTACTTTTCAGTCCTGTTCAAAAATGTAGTGGAGTAGAAAGTACAGATACTGCTCTCAAATGTAGTGAAGTAAAAGTATATCCACTGTAAAACTGATGTGGGTAAAGTACAGACACATAAAAATGTTACTTAAGTGCAGTACTTTACTACATGTACATTCCACCCCTGCCTCTGTGGGTCCCCAGATCCAAGGTAAACAGGTCCAAATCAAATATAGCTTTTACTGATCACAACTGTAATGCAGATTTATTCTTTACAAAACCAAAGGACGAGATGGACACGTTTTTATGATCATGAATCAGAGCTAGTGCAGCCTCTGCAGCTCAGTGCAGGAATCCTGGAGGATCTGATTGTATGTGTGTGTGTGTGTATATGTGTGTGTATGTATATGCATGTGTGTGTATGCGTGTCTGTGTGTGTGCGTGCATGTGTGGACACATTTACCTGTGATCAGTCCTGTGTGGTTGTTTGTGGGCGTGTTTATGGGCGTGGTTGTGGCCGTGGTTGTGGGCGTGGTTGTGCGGTCACACGGCTTACATCGATGGTGGATGTGTTTTTCTTCAGTTTCCCCTTTCTGTTAAAAAATACAAAAACATTTTGGCACATGTTTAAAACTGCAGGACATTTTTTAAAAGAGATTTTACCTCATTAAGATAAATATTCTTCTGAAGAAAATCCACACATTGGTCCAGAGTTACAACCTCGTCTCCGCTGGTCTTAAAGGGAGGCGTGGCATCGAAGGTGGTTCCACTTATGGGGAGAAAAATACCATTAACAGAAATCCCCTTTAGGTTTCAGGCTCACAGTGGTGTACACGCCCACTACAATAAAATAACCTTATGGTTAGCAGTATGAGCCTGAACAAGGCTCAGCCACAAGCCTACGTCACCCATGCTCCACACGACAATTCTCCATAAATATAAGAACACATGATACAAAACTGTACACAACAACTTGACAAATCTGATGTGATGTGCAGCAGTTTCATGAGTGGGATGCAGCTGATTGTGTTGTGATTTCACTCTGAAGGGGGAGTGATTTAGAGCGGGGAAGGGAGGGGATGTTAGGGTAACATGGTGATCTAAATATGTCATGTGTTAGCAGTTAATACCCCATAGAAGTCAAATACACCCTGTTTGAGTTAGTTTCTAAGGACAAATGGTCACTACACGTATCATTGGGATATTCATTAAGTTGATTATTGCTTCTAGTAGAAATGGTACAGTGTTCAGTGTGGTGCTGATGAGTAAGATGTGAAAGAGTGCTGGGGTAAGGAAAGAAAGAGCGAGGGAGGCAATGACAGCAGAGCTACACAGTGGTTTACTCAGGGTGGAAGGCTCGGATTAGGGTGTAATGGAAAATGGCACAGAACATATTCAAATTTATGAATTTAGATAAATGTGAATGGAGATTTGAGATAAAAAAAAAGGCTGCTTCTGTATTTAATTTTGGCATCATAAATATGCCATGCATCCATCCATCCATGGATGGATGGATGGAAATGGATGGATCATGAATATGAAAGTAATAGGGCACCAAATAATCTTTTAATCAGGAAAAACAACATGCCGATTTAAAGGGGTCCACCACCTGCTTGTTTCAATGGAGATGTCACTTTCATGTTACCAGGCACATTACAGCTCTGTGGAGAGCATAGACTCTGTATATCAGTGGACATAGCTAACCCACTAGCCGCCACGTTCCAAATAGGAAGTGATCATGGGCATGCTTCCGGGTCTATTGACTCTGGCTCCAGTTCACTTTACATGGAAAAAGCGTGCCCATGTCTCTGTAACTGCTTCTGTCAGACTCATTGTTGTCTTAATATGTGCATATTAACCTGCTCTACGTGATCCTGGTGCTATTTCACCATTTTGTCCCTAAATCAAGATATGAACATTAATAACAGATTTCCAATCTCACCGCTATAACTGCTCTAGCCTCGATGAGCTTTATTTGACTGGAGCTGAACGCTGTGGGTGACGTCACACTCACTCAGTCCACTTCTTTAGACAGTCTATGTTGGAGAGGTGATCCCGCTCACAGTCAGAATGTATGTTAATATTTTCATACCTGCCCTTGCAAGATAGACACTTTAAAATTTCATACTGTGTGGAACATTCCAGAGAACACAATAACATCTCCATGGAGACAACCAGATGGTGAAAAAGTTACACCTTTAAAGGTCCTATATTACGCAAAACTGACTCTTGTAGCTTTAAGCCATGATATAATGCTTTTCCCTCTCAAAAACAGACCTGGAGTTGTGTTTTGTTTCATTCACACATGTTTGAGTAACACTTTATTATTAGTCTGTCTACAAGCTCAAAACCACCTTGTGATGTCATGAAGTGGTGGTTTTCAGTGTTTTCTGTTTGAGAGAAGAACTCAGCCTTAATCTGCAGCGTTTGTGTGTTAAATATGTGAATGAAACAAAACACAACTCTAGGTCTGTTCGTGATAAGGAAACAACATTATAACATAGATCAGACAATGGTGTAACTTTCTTATTGTCTTTGTTCTATTCACATCTGCAAATCTCAACATCAATGTGGTTCATTGGATCAACCATTTAAAATCCAAGACAAAGAAGCAGCCATGTGTGATTGTATCTAGAGCCTTGATCATTTCACACTACAATGTGATGTGCCAAAGATCTGATTTAATTACCTTCCTATGGAGGGTCAGACTGAATAAAAACAAGAAAAACAAGATAAAACAGGCTAAAAATGAGAAAAACAAAACAGGTTAGAATTGTACAGAATAAGACAATGTTGTACTTTAGCGCTGCAACAGCTAAACAGGCTCAATTAGATGTTGATACATAAAATAAACTTCATAAATCATCATGTTTATCAGACATGTGCAGAGAATGAGGATTTCTTTATAGACGCAAACCAGTTAAAAAGTGCATATGACAGGTTAGACTACACTTTTCATTAAAACGTAGTTACTGTTTTTATATTCAAGATTTTACTGTTGCTTCTAATTGTACTTTCTGGTGGGACACGGGCCGCTGTAGTAAAGGTAATTTCAGTTCTCTTACTCAGCAGCCTTAATGTGAGCAAGGACCACAACTTGTCTAAATTACACAATAGATATAATTATACTAATGGAAAAAAATGACAACACTTTAATTTTTTTAATGAAGATTTAGTGTCAGAAAAATGTCTTCCTTTTGCACAAATTGTCTCTGTATTTTGGATGCAGTGGGTTTTTTTTTTACTTTTTTCCATCCAAAACTGCCACTGAACTGTTCTAAATCTATGATAAATATTTAGCACAGGTGCTGTCCACCAAACCAAGTTACATTCTTATTTACAGAGAACAGAGCAATATCACATCACTCATGATATCATTTTAAGGGGTGATCATAGACTGTAAATGTAAATGCACATAGCATCACGTTCCAAAGAAGAAGTGAGCATGAGCGTGTTTCTGACTCCTTCGTCTCTGTGGCCCCTCTCTCTGTAACTGCTGCTGTCAGGTTTGTCATTTTGGTCTTAAAATGTTTGTATTAACCCGCTCTATATGATCCTGTTTTGGTTTTTTTGGCTTTTTTGATACTGTGTCCATAAATAAAGATTCCAAATATGGAATTCTGCTCCAAATTAGCAGGTATAACCTCCATCCTCAACTGGTTTCACTTGACTGGAGCCCATCGCTGTGGGTGATGTCACACTCCTTTAGTTCATTTCTTTACACAGTCTTTGGGGGTGATATGAAATTTGCCATATAATTTTCACACTAAAATCGCCACAAATAGGGTCAGAGATTTGTGCAGTGAAAGCAGAACCTATAACTATCAATAAATAGTCTGTTACAAATTATCACTAAAAGCATGAAGGCTACAATTATAAAGCAAAACTTTTATTTTAATTCCAATTTTGTTCTTTGAAATTATGATACAAATTTGTCGCCATGTCACCCTGCCTCTGATCAGATTTATCTTTGTCTAATAAATAAAATATTATATACACTACCAGTCAAACGTTTGGACACACCCTCACATTCAATGTTCTTTGTTTATTACTTTATACATTTTAGATCCAAGTTGAAGACATCAAATATATGAAGTAAAATATATGGAGAAAAAAGTAACTCAACTAAATGTATCTAACATTACAGTATCTACCCTTTGCTTTGTGGACAGAGCTGCAAACCCATGTGTGTCTCTCAGTGAGCCTCATGATGAAGCCTCCTGAAAGGATTATTTAGGTTATTTTAAAAATCTAAAACAAGTTTGGAGTTATATTTTGTTTCCAAGTGTGTCATTCATAGATTTGATGCCTTCTGCAAGAATCCACAGTGTAAATAATCTTGGAAATAAAGGAAAAAAACATATGTCCAAAAGTTTTGACTGGTAGTGTGCATATTTATTTATCTACAGAATAATTGTCTTAAATGTTAACCGCTAGTTGCAGCCCAGTTACCTCGTTTCCAATGGAGAATTCATTTTCTTTGCTGCGGTTTACGGAGATATTTATTGGAAGGTTACAGCAGTCGAACTCTTTGGTCTCTTTTGAAATCAAACAACAAACACCTGAAAGAAGAGACAGATTTTGTATAATTTAGAAAGAGATCATTTGGACAGCAGCATTTCCAATGTAAAGAGACTGCGGTGATCTGAAGTCTAAAGTAAATAGTTCTACACATGTCAAAAATGAATGTTTATGAATTCCCTCAGTACATCAGATCATACTTTTTTTACTTTTTTGTAGTGGTGGGTGATACTGATACACTGACGTCACTGTGGGGGTGTTATGCTGCACACATTAGCTATCAAAATTTTTTAAGATGAGTCTGAAAAAAATACAAAAACTAACACAAACTAAAAACTGCTGAAATGTAATTTTATACAGTTAATCCTCTGTCAGTGAAAATTTAATTCAATTCATTTTATTTTTGTAACGCCCAAAATCAAAACAACAGTTGTCTCGAAGGGCGTTCATGTTTTGGTTGATGCGGGAAACCGGAGTACCCGGAGGAAACCCATCCACGGGGAGAAACATGCAAAACTCCACACAGAAAGGCCTGGGCGACCCGGGGATCGAACATGAGGTTTGAAAACATGAGGTTTGGAGCGCACGAGACACTTTGGAGGAAGAAACTTGGCTTGTTTTGAGTTAAATGTCACAGATTAAAAGTCAGACTTGTTTATGTCAAAGAAATCAACACTGACTGACTGGAAGGTCACGGGTTCAATTCCTGGACCTTTATGGTGTGGAGTTTACATGTTCTGTGTGTCTGGGTGGGTTTACTCTGAGCACTCTGGTTTCCCCCATCAACATAGGTTAAATCCCACAGCTAAGATAGTCCTAACCAAGCCAGGCACTAGAGGGGTCCCTGAGCCTGGCCCTCAGGTCACTGCTCACTGCTCCTGAGGACAGGCCCCGGCGACATTGAAGGATGGGTCAAACGCAGGTTTAACCCAGAGACACTGAAGGATGGGTTGAATGCTGAGGACACATTTCCCTACTGGGACAATTAACCTTAACATTTTTTTTTGTCTTTTTTTCTATTTATTTTGAATCAAGATTTATCAGTATGAGAGGAAATAAAAATTGCCATATTGGCCAGCACTAGTTGGTAGTTTGAGTACGTTCATTAACTTAATATTTAGTGCAGTGCTTGTATTAATCACCATACACACGGGAGGTTTCAGACACTTACAAGTCATGTTTCAGGGGCTATTATATTTGACCTTTATGCTAATGTTTTGACAGTAAAGATTAGGACTGCTCGGATATTTGAGTTTATCCAGATTTTGGTTGTTTACATTGGGACAAAATCCAATATGGCGGCTATAGAGCGTGATGACGTCATACTCTCAGATGGCGGCAAGAACCAGTTTTCTTCATTGGAAAAAAAAAAAAAAAAAAAAATAGGTTTCTCCATTGATTTACATTGTATTTCGACATGAAATGTGCAAAACGTAAATTCACAAATGTTGAACCTGATCATTTCTGTTAGTGACTAAACCCAAGACCTCACTGTTACAACACAAACCTGCAGTTGAACTATATTCATTTTAGCTGCCCACATCTGGCTTAAATATTACTGACCTATACAATGTTGTGGTGTAACCTGAAAAACAGCGAAAGGTCATGTGTTTGTCATAAGCCGAAATTTCCACTTCCCACTTTTGGTTTTTGTTTGACGCACGGGAGAGTACCGGGATTTCCAGCCCGTGGTTTCACTATCGCCTTTTATGTAAATTAAGAGATAAATAACAGAGTAATTAATAAAAAGGCGCATCTAAGCCAAAATGACAAGCGGGGTTTTGCTTTTTCTTGTAAGCAGCTACAATGAGCATGAATTAAACGCTTTGCGAAAAATGTTAACACTAAATAAACTTAATAAACATCTCTGCGGACAGATTTCATACATCGTCTCGTTTTCTGACAGCCTCCTGTGTTTCATCTAGACAATAAAGACGAAGACGAGAAATATACATAGGAAGACGCAAAAAAAATGTATCGAGAGTCAAAGGTACGGGTCAAATACGAACAACTAACAGACTATAACTTTTAACACATGTAAGAATGGCCATGTGCTTACCTGTAAACAACACAGCAGAACTGAGAGCCAGCTGATACTGCATGATCATGTGCACAGACAGGACACACGTGCTGCAGTCGTGCAAGGGGAAGCAAAAATTATATTTTTTTAAAATCCTGGATCTATGAGTGTATTCTTGGAGCGGATGATTGGTCCTTCATAAACGTCTGATGCAATAATCGACCTTTTTTCGAATTTAATAAGACTTTCGCCGTTTTAAATGCAAAGAGAGCGGAACTGATAGACGTCTCGTGCTGAGATGGAATACGGAAGCTCTTAAAGAAAAAAAAAAAAGTACGGGGCGGACTCAGGGGATGTTACAATAAAGCAGCTCTGCTCTGTTTCGTTTTACTTGGTTTCTCGGAATCGTAGCTGCTCGTCCTGCAGATATCATGATCCAGACTGGGCTCATTCTGTGTGAGTACTGTCTTGTTTTCTCTCTCATGTGTCATCTGTCATGGTAACAACACTTTTCAACAGAAGAGCACTTTGGTAAAACATCCTGTTTTTGTTGACTGTATTTGATGCATTGTGCTTAATAATTGAATTGAAAATGTGTTTGTGTTCTTAATGGGCAGATTTGAGCATAACCACAGTGACTGCAGCCATTCAAGAAATACAAGCATCTCAGGACCAAAATGTGTCCTTGCCCTGCACTGCTGCTCTCAAGCCAAATCTGTCCTACTGGGCGGTTCGTTGGTATAAGGTTTGTATTATAGTTTGACAAACATCCTACATTTTTTAAACCATATATATATAAACTTGTGTGCACTTCAAACTTGAGCTAATGTTTCATGTTTAAATATGTGCCTTTTATGTTGTCTTTATCTCCACCGCCTAAAGCTGATTATAGCTGAATGAAGACCTGGTTTTATGATTTGTGACTTCTACCTCACTAGTTCTATCCCAGTCCTGGGTTTAGTCCTTGCTTAAACCTGTTTGAGTCCTGGTGTAGACATGGTTCTGTCCTGGTTTCATTCTGTTTCACTTTTGTAAGACGTAGTGGCTTGTAATTGAATACGCGTGACTTTTGATGATATACTTTACAGAACAGAAACTGTGTTGGCTTCTTACTTCCTCTTATTGTTATTTTTGTCAAGTAGACTATATGAAAATAAGGAAATTCTGAAATATAAAGGGATCAGTGTAATGACAGGTGCTTCAGACATCTGTTCAGCAGTGTTGAGCCTGGGATTAAGTCTCCAGTGTTTCACCTGAGTGTATGGAAAACACCTGGGTCCTGATGGTTTAACCCTGTTTAGTTTTGGGTCAGACCAGAATCATGTTTAAATGTACACAACTTTTCATCTTGATTTATCATAATTTTGCAGTAGATTTTTAAAATGTATACTGGTTTAACGAAGGGCAGGGTGAGTGAGAGTCAGTCCTGTCTAATGGTCAGTGATCAGCTTGTTTTTACAGACAGGATTGACTGGAGGCTCTGCATTATAAAACACATGTGGTTTTGGAGCAGATGCAATTATATTATTTATGTTCATGAAATCAGTGCTGAAATTTTCATTTTGCCATAGCTTAATATTAACTTCAGTTAGTGTTTAAAATAGAACTAAACACTAAATCTGCTAATCTGTGTAAATGGTGTTTTAATGGCATTATCTACTTTAGTACAAACTCAGCAGGCTTGCAGCTTTCTGGTCAAAAACGTGTATATCCAAGTTTGTGCTGCCTCCACTTTCCCTCTGCAATTTCCAGTAGTGGGTGACATCACACAGGGCTGCCTTGATTACAGCCAGGTGTTTCTAATTACAAACACCTGGCAGAGTTTGTGGGCAAAAAAGAGGAATGAATGATGAATGCAAATACAAACCACAGAATTTTACATTCAAAAGTTCACATAAAATTAAAAAAAGTATGTACTGGTCTCCTTCATCCTGATGCTTGGTTCAACTTTTGAGGTTTGTGTTCTATAAATGATCACATTTACGACCCCAATTCCAATGTAGTTGGGACAATGTAAAACTTAAAAAAAAAAAAAAAAAAAAATACAGAATACAATGATTTGCAAATCCTTTTCAACCTATATTGAACCAAATAAACTACAAACACATGATATTTAATGTTCAAAGATTAAATATCATGGGAAAGGATTCCTCCTGCAAAGCGTCAGTAGTGTCCTCAGTTCCCAAAGGCTTATTGATTGTTGTTAAAAGGAAAGGTGGTAAACATGCCCCTGTCCCAGCTTTATTGGAATGTGTTGCAGACATCAAATTGAAAATGAGTGAATATTTGCATAAAACAATGAAGTTTATCAGTTTGAACATTAAATATCAGGTATTTGTAGTTTATTCAGTTCAATATAGATTGAAAAGGATTTGCAAATCATTGTATTCTGTATTATTATTTTTTTTTTTAAGTTTTACACAGCGCCCCAACTTCATTGGGGTTGTAAATAGTGCTTTTCTACCTTCAAGTGTCTTACCCAAGGTCATAGCAACAGTATTTTTTTTTTGAGTGTGAAAGAATCACACTGAGCATGTGGGTCATTGGATCTGATCACTTTACCAATGCTGTTTGTGCAGGAGACCGGAGTCCCTCATCTGAGCGGGCTGGTGTCCAAAACACTCCCTGATGGTCAGATGAGGTGGTACGTGGACGCAGACATGCGGGTCTCTCTGGAGGAGGGGACTCTGAACCTGCGGCTGCCCACAGTGACGTGCTCTGACCAGGCAGTGTACCAGTGTTACCTGGCCGCACCTGTGGGGGAACAGAACAGGAAGGGGAGAGTACGCCTCAGTGTAACAGGTAAACCATATACAATACATGTATAAACATATTTATATACAGTTAATGAAGGATATAATGTACATTTATAAACATATTTAAATACAGTGTTTTGTTTTGCATAATGTTTTTGTATACTTATGGAGAATTGTTGTGTGACGTAGGCTTGTGGGCGGAGCATTGTACAGAATCTTACTGCTAACTGTAAGGAGGGTTCGGAAGAGTTCGCTAAAACACTCAGTTATAGATGACGTCTGAAACCTCTTCAGACGTGTTTTTGATGTAAGAACAATATCATAATGTAGTAGAAAGCTTCAAAAAGTAAATTTTGCATAATACCCTCTCTTTAATAAAGGAGCAGAACAGGGAGTTCATACTCCCATGTAAATGCAGCTTTGATAGTGTTATCATTTTTGGGGAGAGGGACTACAGCTCAGTGTTCCATGTGCTTGTTCAATATATTCATGACAGGGGGGAGGCTCAGATGGAGTGTGTGAATAGTTTTAATGTTGCGTTTGCGTGAGACCAAGGTCTCAGCTAAGTAAATTGTTATCAGACTGAAAAACCCTTTGGTGACTTTTATTTCATTATAAAAAAAACCTGACTCATACAGATACAAGCCCACACTGTACATCTGGGATGCTCAGGAGGCTGTTATTGATGATGGGGCAGAAGTGAGTGAGCTGAAGATTTTGTATTTTTTGTTTGTAAAAGTAAAAAAAAATACAGTTGAAACCAGAAGTTTACATACACTATATAAAAAGACAGATGTTTTTTCCTCACTGTCTGACATGAAGTCAGACAGTGAGAAACTAAACTTTTCCTGTTTTCAGTCAATTAAGATTCAGTCAAAATTATTTCTTGGCCCATTCCTCCAAATAGAACTGGTGTAACTGAGCCAACTGTGTAGGCCGCCTCGCTGACGCATGCCCTTTCAGGTCTGCCCATACGTGTTCAATAGGACTGAGATCAGGGCTTTGTGATGACCACTTTAAAACATGACTTTGTTATCCTTAAGCCTCTTTGTCACCAGTTTGGCAGTATGCTTCAGGCCATTGTCCATTTGGAAGACCCATTTGCGCCCAGCTTTAACTTCCTGGCTGATGTGTTGAAATGTTGCTTCAGTATTTCCACATAATCTTATTTCCTCATGACACAGAACCCGTCTCCTTCCTGAGTGGTTTGATGGCATGATGTTTATCCTTGTGTATATTTGTTTGAACAGATGAATGTGGCACCTTCAGGCATCTGGAAATTGCACCCTTGGTTGATTTCTTTTGAGTTTCCCATGATGTTACACAAAGAAGCAGTGTGTTTCAGGTGTGCCTTCAGACACATCCACAGGTGTGTCTCTAATTGACTCAAATGTTGTCAATAAACCTGTCAGAAGCTTCCAGAGACATGACATCATCATTTGGGTTTTACCAAAGAGTTTAAAGGCACAGTAATCTTACTGTATATAAACTTCTGACTTTGAAGAAAGTAATGAAAAATGTTCTAAAAAATAGGATTATAACATTTCAAAGGCAGGTGTAGTGCCAAGTGTTTGAACAGAGCGCACATAAAGCAGTGAACTCACTACTTCTCATTGAGATACATGCGCCTGACGTTTTGTAAGACTGGTGTCTGCGGCTCGAGAAAATGAAGTGCACCAAGGGGTTGGTTTGGTGCAACAAAGATTGGGACATTTCATTTTGTTAGAATTAATTTTACCAAGGATATGACAGAAGTTACAAAAATATTAAAATAGGCAGTTTTAGTCTCTATATATATATATATATATATATATATACATACATACTGTATACCTCATGTGTATATATACTGTGATGTTTGCGTGTCATCTGGATGTCCTCCTGCAGCAACACAGCCCCTCACACGCTCCCTGTATTGGCTCAGACTCCCTCCCCGTGCGTCAGATGCCCTCCCTGAAAAATGGATGGAACTATATAGACGTTTGTTTGAGCTTTGCTATGATTATTGTATTTTACTGCTCACTGTGCTTAAACTGCTCCTTCGGTCATATCAGGTCAAGTCATAATGATGGATTGATGGGTCTTTCTTAGATTATTGTAATGACACTAATCTGATTATGGTTTTGCAATCCATCAGAAACTGGCACAACATATACAGGCAGAGACAGAGTTTGAAATATTGCACACAAATGCATTACACTGTCACATGGAGAATTTCTGTTGCTGATTAAAGTGACAGGTTGCACTACTCATTTTACTAAATCACTGCTAAGATCATTTTTTAAGATTTTACAAATTTAAAAAAAGTAAAAAAAACTCTCGTTTGGCCTTTTTTTTTTAGGTTTCAAATTTAACTTCCCGGTTTGAAATCACAAATTCCATAAGCATTACCTAGGAACCATCTTGTACACTGGTCTCAACTTTTCTTCACCAATTGCTTATTGATTTGTGTAAAACGATTTATATTTACAATAAGTTTTATCCTACCAACTGAAGTAGAAACTGGAGAATCATCCAAATCAGTTGTACGTACTTTAAGTCCTCTCCTTTCCCCTTGTGTTCCAGGCTGCCCCAGTCTCCAGTCTACAGAGCCCGTGGTCCCTGAAGCTCCCAAGGTCTCTGTGATCTCCGTGTTTGCTTGTGTGCTCTTGTTGGTGGTTCTGGGTTCAGCTCTGACTTTAGTGAGTATTTTCCACCTTTACCAGATGCTGGATCACGTTAATGACTCAATGAAACAGGCTTATTTACATCCACATGTCTCTTAGTCACATGCCTGTGCCATGTTGTGTCTGTCCACAGTTTTGCCTGAAGAAAAACCAGTGGAACAACCCAAAGAAGCCCATAGACCACCCTTTGTACCCGGACCTCTCCCCTCGTCTGGAAAAACAAAAATGCATTTTCGTAAACTTCATTTTTCCGCCGTATTCAAAAATCTGCACCTCAAAATTCACCCATGTTTAAATCCACAATGTTTGGAAACAAGAGATTCTCAGTTCTGCGATGTGCACGGTTCCACGCTGGATAGACAAAAAGAATGTATTTATAAAAGACGATTGGTCACAACAACAAGCTCTGCAAACCTCAACGAAAACATTTTTATTTTATTTTTGATAACGTCACTGAAGCAGAGCATAACGTGCGTAGTTTGTGTTAATGATAAAAGGGTTATATTTAAGTTAGTGGTTCCAAAATGTTTTAAGGATAAGTTTAGGTAACATTGAGCACACTCCCAGTGCGGTGAGCAAACTGAAGCAACTGGACTAAAGCGGGACCACACTAGGATTTTGAAAGAGAATTTCTAGCATCATATTGGTAGAAATGTGTCAAATTAAGACCTACAAACTTATGTCGACGTTCAGTAGTTTGAAAAGAAAAATGTGAAAATATTAGACCTAAATAATACTTATAATTGCAGCATTTCAACCTAAACTTATATGATCAGTTACATTAAGCTGGTCTTCAAAAAGAGGTGACTTTAAATCATAACCAAATTTAAAAACGTAACTTATCCTTGCGTTGACCAATATTGACCATTATATTCAACTATTTTCACAGCTGGTTTAGTCAGTCGCTCCTGTCTGCTCCTCCAAACTGAGAGTGTCATTTCCATAGAGCTGCAGTAACTCCCTCAAATAAAGACGAGCCATAGAGCGCACACATTTCAACACCAAGAACATTTTGAATTGACCTGATATGAAAACAGGAGCCACAGCAGCTGCACACACAGGCCTGATGTGTCGCGTCACAAATGTGTGCATTGCCTTTTCAAAATCCTTGCTAAAGTGAAGGATCCTCAATGAAAAGAAGCTGGACTTTCTTACAGAGCTAATGTGCTTGTCCAGTTTGAACATGGAGTCCACCATCAGCCCCAGAGTCCTCACAGCAGGAAGACCATAAGAGACAGAGGACGTCACACTGTCTCCCTCTGCCTGTCCGACCCTTTTAGTTTGTGGAGCAGTTTAAGACCAGACTAAAACCCAGCTCTTCTCCCTGGCATTTGGTTGTTGCTAGGCAGGATATGTTGGTGTTTTCTTGATTGTGTCATATTTTATGTATATCTGTTTTTGTTGACTTTGGGCAGCTTAAGTTTAAATGAGTGTGATTAATACTATGTACTTAAATGACAATTATCTTAAAGGTACAATATATAACTTTTCTGATAGAGGGTCTGCCAAAAATCTTATCTCATGAGAACTTATTGCTTTGCCTCTAATGTTCCTCAGTGTGGCATTAAACTGAGCTTGCAAGAAACACCTGTAATTTACAAAAATGCCACAAAAAATACCTTGAAAAACATGGATCAGGCCGCCTCTCCATAGCTCTTCCTCATCATTTGGCCTTACAGGTATTACCTGCTTGTCTCCATGGAAATAGATGCCATACTGTGGAACATTTCTGGCAAAGCAATAACATTTCCATGGAGACAAGCTGCTGATGGACCTTCTACCAGAAAAGTTACATAGTGCACCTTTAAATTTCTGGATTCTTAATTGAATCTGTCACTTCTATAAGCTATAAACTTACACAAAGTGCATATGATTTATAATGTATAAGGCAGCTTTATGTTCATGGGTGTAATGATTTAACATTTGAAAGTAAGTTGGTTCTCATCAGATGTAGATGCATCCAAATATCGGTTCAGTTGAAATCCTGGTTGAACATTTAAACTGATGTAATAAAACTTTCTTGGTTATAGTTGGCCCAGAAAGTCTTATGTTTTTATTCATACCATTTTTTTCTGTAGTTGTTGAGTTAAATCACAGCTGCATGACACGTGGATCAGTTTAGTCTGATTTCAGTTCAGTTTAGTTTGTTTTCAGTCTCTGCTCCGATACCTGATATCGATTACTTAAAGCCATAGTATTGAAATTGGTATTGGAACAGAAAAAGCTTGATCGGTGCAGCTCTAACTCGCACTATGAACAGTAGATCATGCTATTAAAACACCTCGGTCACAGTTTAGTAACAAAGAAGTTGATTTAGTTCCGCTTGAAAGAAAAAACCCATAAAAACTGGCAGCACTTTTTGGCAACAAAGCCGCTCTTTATAACTATATATCTGAATAAAAATGTATTCATATTATAATCAATGATGTTTAAATGTGTATGCTTTAAACGTACTAACTTGACTAAAGTGGACTGTCCACTGTGGAGCCCCTGACATCACTGAACTGAGCTGTGCAGTTTTTAGCCCTCAGTAAAATGGTTTTGAGATTTAAAGTGTGTGTACATTTAAAATAGTCACCCACAGCTTGGATCACAGCTTTAGACACTTTGAGGACTTTTAATAAAAAATATAGTTGAGCCATTTCATTTTATTTCTTTACTCCATAATTCCATGTATGTATATCATATATTTGAGGTATTTTGTATGTATATAAAACACAGAAAGTAGTAAAAATTAATGAGATGGCAGTGTATAAACTCGATATGTTGAAGCGAGACACTGCAGGTGAATAGAAATACTATAGATATTAATCCAACTTTCTGCAGTTTAGAGGGACTACATTATACTGTTTTCTGATCTATGTTATAATGTTGTTTGGAGTTGTGTTTTGTTTATGTTTAACACACAAACTCTGCACATTTAGGCTCAGTCCTCCCCGTTTCACCTTGTGATGTCATCATGTGGTGATACAGGAAGTGCTCCACTGTGTTTTTAAACTCCATACACCTTCACTAGAATCATTTGGAAGATTTCAGCCCTGGAATTTCCAATCCGAGCAAAAGGTTGAACGTAGCTGTGAACTTGAAAACTACCACTACATGACATCACAAGGTGGAACAGAGCATTTTTAAGCTTTGGAGATTGTGTTACAATTTGAGTTATTCATATTTTTTCATTAATTTGCATGAATCACCATACACAGTTTCATTCATTTTACACACATATTTTCTGATTTTGGGTGCACACGTTTGACTTCATCTGGCTGAAGTCACTGTATTAATCACTGTTATTGTCTCTGTAGAGTTATAATTATTTGCCTTGTTACTTTGTCCAAGTTAGTAGTTTTAGTTCAGTGTAATACCTCCCTCTTGTCTTTGGTTTTGGTTAATTTCTTGTGCTTAATCACCTCATTTCTTTTTCCTGGTTGGGTTAGTTTTAGTTATGTTGAATTCTGGTTAAGTTGACTCCAGTTGGCCCAGCTTTTTGTACCTATTATCTGAATCATTTTGAGCCTTTGTTAAATTACTTATTTTATTTTTACACTTTTGTCACCACCTTTCTGTTTGATCCACTACAGAGATGTAGACAGACTAATAATAAAGGATTACTCAAACAAAACAACTCTGGGTATGTTTTTGATGAAGTTACACTAGAACATGGCTTAAAGCTCACAAGAGTTAACTCTGTAATGTAATGTAATATAGGACATTTAAATATTAAGTACAATTTAAGTACATGCTTTCAAATTCTTCAAAGAATAATTTTATCCAAAATAAAAGTAACCCAGGAGTAAATGACTAAAGAACCATAGCCCTCGTTTTGTTTTTGGGTTTTATTTGCACTGTTTTGAATTTGGAAACTTCAAAACCAGAAACATAAATGTATATGACCCAAAGTTTATTTCAAATCAATTGGGCAACCGCACGTAAAGAATCACACACAAAATGTTGTGTTCAAACATTTTTTACTAAATGAGTAGAAAACACATGAGCAACAAAAATACTCTTTTTAATTCAAATATACAAAAATAGAATTAATGCTTAAAATCCATTTGATAGATTTTGATGGGGATCTGGCCTGTGGTGAATATTTATCAGATTTACATCAGATAAGTGTATAAACAAAAAGTTGGAAAATATAGGAGGTAGCACTGAGTTATAAAACAGAATATCTCCTGTCATATCTTCGTTTTAGCAGCATTATTCAATGATAAATAAATAAATACATTTTACTATGCATTATTATTGTGCTTAATAATTGTGTGTAATCAGACCCTACTTGCTTTGGGGACAGCCACTGGCTCATTGACATACAGGGGATGTACATTACACATCAGTGCAATACTTGGTCACAAAAAACACATACAAAACTAAACATTTCTCTACACATTCAAAGATGGAAATATCAAATATCCCTTAATTTTCATTTAAAACAGAGGCAAGGCAAGGCAATTTGTACAGCACAATTCATACACAAGGTACCGGTAATTCAAAGTGCTTTACAGAATAAGAAAGACATTAAAATCACACAAATCAAAACATAAATAATCACAAATAATCATCATAAAATTAACATTAAAAGAGAAGAGTGCAGAATAAAAACCTTTCAGTCATATGCACAGCTAAACAGAACCGTTTTGAGTCTGGATTTAAACATTGTCAAAGTAGAGGCCTGTCTCACATCTTCAGGAAGAATGTTCAAGGGTTTAGCTGCATAAAACTTAAACGCTGATTCCTCATGTTTAGTCCTGACTCTGGGCACCAGCAGGAGGCTGGTCCCTGAAGTCCTCAAATTGCGAGATAGTTCATATGGCACTAACATGTCGGAGATATACTTTGGACCTAGGCCAGTTACAGTAGTTACAGTAGTCTAACCTACTGGAGACAAATGCATGGATAAGTCTCTCTAAGTCTGGCTTTGACAGTATACCTTTGATTTTTGCAACAGAACAGTTCAGTAGTTGATCTCATCACTCACAAGGCAACTTGAACTATTTAAAAAGTATCTAGAGTGACAAGAGGATTGTGAATCCTTATACAGAATCTTTTAAAGCAAAGTACAATAACTGCAGCAAAGAGGAGGATGGCGGCAACTGGGGGAAAAAACAAACAAAAAAACAGTGAAAATGGTTGACATAACAAAATATTTAAAGCTAAAACACAGCTCATTATTGGTTCTTTATTGTACAAAAACAATGCAATACCCAGATAGTAATAGATACTAAAACTATAGCAGGTATCGCTACTGAAAAAAAATCACAGGGCAAATTTGGATAAATTTGGTACCATTGATCAGAGAAGCAGTACATACCAAAAACAATCATTTTAAAAGCTCTTTTTGTAGACAATAATGTGATTTTCAACAGAAAATAATAGTATTTGTTTATTATACAATGTGGTTTTATACTTGTCTGATAAAACTCAAGATGAAACTGTTCAGGAAAGTGAAAGTTTTTTAGTATCGATACCTGTTAAACAAGTATCTAGTTAAGTGTTCATGTGTGTGTGCATCCTGTCCGACTGTTTCTCTGTGTGTGGACATACTTACTAAATACTATAGCCATGATCAGGCCTTTGTGGTTGTTTGGAGACATGGTTGTGGGAACGGTTGGTGGGTTGGTTGTGCGTTTGCAGGGCTTACAGTTGTAGTGGACGTTTTTTTCCTTCTTGTTGCTTTTCTGCTCAGATACAGACACATTCTGATATTAGTTTAAACTGCTCAGATGAGTTGAAGCTTTTAACATTTTTACCTCATTATAAAAAATCTTCAGGTCAAAGTCCACACATTCATGCAGAGTTATAGTTTGGTTTCCTCTGATCTCGAAGGGGAACTTGTCGAGGTAGATGGGGTTACTTATAGTGACATAAGACTGTGGGAGAAAAACATCAATTAACACAAGAGTTCATCCTTTTTGACCCAAAACCAAGGCTCCTCCCCCATTAACCGTCTGTAACTGCCAATCCATTTCTCTTCCCATTGTGATGATGCAGATGGTTTAGCATTAGGCCTGTCACGATAATCAATATATCCACTTATCATTCAATATATGAAAACTGGAACAATATATTTAGGGCTCAATATTTATAGTGTGGACATCTTTACCCTATGGGACATCTTTGGTATTTTTTCCTGTATGGTAAGATTTAAGCCGTAAAAGGTTGAAAAAAATCAATTCCATGACTCATTACAGATGCAAACTAAGGACTAATGTGTTTCATTCTGCGTGTTTTTTGTGTTTTTTTTTTTTAACAATATTGTAGATTTAGAATAGTTTTTGTGGTTTAAATATGCTCTTGTGTTATTGTGTCAGTGGCATATATTTGTTTCAATATTATCGTTTACATTTACTTCCTCAATATATCAAATTTCAAAACATGTTGCCATGACAGGCCTATTTACCACCAGAGTAATGAATAGTTATGCAAAAGTGGACTGTGATTACTATTACAGTACTACTGAAATTAAAAGCAGCATTTTAGTGCCAAAGCAAATAAAACATTTTTGTCTGATTTCATGTCAGGCAATGAGAAAAAACATATGGGTCTTTTTATAAAGTGTATGTAAACTTATGGTTTCAAATGTAGCTCACATCTAAAACTTGAAGCATGTGAGTAAAGCTCCTTTTTTCGACAGTGATTGGGCTGTGTATCCATGGTAAGATAAAATGTTATATTGTCCATAATCACTTTCCACTGCGCCTCACTCTTGTCATAAGGAAAACCATTTCCAAACGACTGAATTACTAACACCTTTCTTTAGAAGAAGTTCTCAGCTACACTCCAAATCTTTTTATTTCTAATTTATATGTAATTTATGCTGATTAACACTGAACTGACAAAAGAATCAGCTCAGAAGCAGAGCAGGCGACACAAGTGAGAGATTTGTGCACAAAAAACATTTATCATATTAACAGTTTATGTTAACATTAATTATTATTATTGTAGTGCAACGTTTAGCTTCAAGTCTACATCATTTTAAAGGGTAAACAAACCCACTTTCAGTTTGAACCATTTTAAACACATCTGAGACTTGGTCGATTCTCTCTGTGATTAGTTTGTTTTGTATAAATAAATAGTAAAAGAGTTTTTTTCAACGGCTCTTCTAAATAAATGGAAGCAAAAGATTTGGATCCCACATAAGAGCCGAAAGTCCCATCACTGGTTTGTGTACGTCTGTGCTGTGTGAGGGGAGGGCTGAGCTCACAGAGCACTACGGAAGCCCACAAGGAAGTGTTGAACACATAGACTGTACGTGAACAACACAGCGAACTGTGAAACATGTACAGAAAACATTTACTAATAATAAACTGACCTGAACTACAAATGCTATTAATCGATAAAATCTTTTTCTTTCCACAGCCCTATTAGAATGGTGCTTTTCTCAGGAAATACAGCTGTCACACTGCAGGACATCCAATTGAGGCATGTTTTTTTTTTTTTTTTAGAAAATATGGATTTAAAAAAATCTCTTTTTTGCAGTGCAGAATGTAAATATGATTAGACAAATAAAACAGTATTAAGTTAGAATAATGTTACAACAACCAAAAGCACTGATCACAAGAGTCCACAGAAAATCACAAGGCAACATTCATGTGAATGAATGAAAACTGAAATGTGCATTTAGTGAGACGACAGCAGATCTACAAGAACTACAACTACAGGTGGATTTACTCACAAAAAGTAAAAAACGGTTAAGAGACATTTTAAAAATCTATTCTAAATGTGAATGGAAATCTGTGACTAACAGGAATTTAGATAAAATCAAAATGGCTGCTTTATATTAGCATTTTTATGTTTCTTAAAGGTCCTATTTGACACAAAACTGACTCATGTGAGCTTTTAATTGTATTAAAATGTTACCTCCTCAAAAACAGACCTGGAGTTGTGTTTTGTTTCATTCTCACATGTTTGAGTAACACTTGATTATTAGTCTATCTTTTTTTTGGCTCTTTTGTGACCCCAGCCCTTTGTGATGTCAAGTGGTAGTTTTAAAGTTTACAGATAGTTGTAGCTTCAGTTGAACAGAGTTCTTCTTTAATAATCTAGAATAACCTTCAATTATTGCTTTTATTTTTGTTTTGTACAGTTGAGATGGTCAATAGAAAATCTCTGATATCTGATGGTGCACCAAGGACTGAAGCAGTTTCAATGAGGTTAAAAAAAAGTGCCGTTACTTCGAGCAATTCCAGGCCTAAAATTATCCAGATGATAAAAGCATAGCACTTCCTGTATAACCACTTAATGACATCACAAGGAGGAAGAGCATTTTCTGCTAAAGAGAAAAACACCCGAAATACACATGTGTTAAACATGTGAATGAAACAAAACACAACTCCAGGTGTCGTTTGTGATGAGGAGACAACATTATGACATAGATCAGAAAATAGAGCATTATGGGCCTTTGAAAGAATTATTTGAAAGCCCAAAGAAAAATACAGTAACAGTGATTCATTGGGTCGGCCATTTTAAGTAAAATAAAGCAGCCATTTTTTGATTTTTATCTGGAGTGCACATCATCCCACACCAAAAACTAAATGCACAAGTTGGGATTATTCATTACCTTCCTATGGCGGGTTAGGCTATTGGGATAAAAACATATGAGCAGAAAATAAGAAGGAAATTAACAACTGTTGTTCAGGCCAACATGATGTGTCAAAAAAACAAAACAAAAAAAAACAACAACTAGGATTCATATCTACAGTTGACCGTGCAGTTGACTCCCTGTTCTGTCCCAGGACAGGCTCTCCGCTCAGTGTAGACCTGTCGCAATAAATACTACATCAACTTATCGTTCAATACATGACAGATGCGGTCAATATTTATCGTGGTACTTTTTTTTTGCACTAGTGAAAAAAAAATTTCGGTTCTGAGATGAGATTTGAGCTGTAGAGGCTTGAATTATGAACTTCTGTGACTCATTATAAACACAAACTCACTGAAGAGTTACATTCTGTCATTATTTATCGCAGTTCATATTTAACAATATTGCACATTTAGAATACTTTTGGGGGAATAATTCTAACACTCTTCAATGTCCCGTCACTCTACAGCGCCCCATCGTCGCTCTACAACAGCAAATAACTGATATCCTGGATGTAAACAGATATTAAGCTTTTACAATCTATTAATACAAACCAAATTCATGTTCCGTTATAGTGATGTTTACAAATTAACTTTTTGCTGCCAAATATCATCTACATTTTCGATATCAGGCCAGTACTGATACCTGGGGAAATCCTCCAGTATCACCGATCTACCATGGCTAGTTGTCTGTTATAAAAAGATCTTCTTATGTGGACTATACAGAGTCGCCCACAATGATTACAATTAATATAAAATCTAAATATTTTCAGAATCTGTTAGTCACAAATTGGTTGATTAAACGTTGCAGCCCTAGTCTAAATGAGAGAGTATGCTGTACTTTTATGAAAAAGCAGGAAAATGTGACATTTCATTAAGATAAAAACATCAGTGTTTGCAGTTTGATAATTGAGATTCAAATCAATTGTGAAAAAATGTCCATACCGTTTCGTTGATGGAGATCTCATACTCATGGCTGTGGTCTATGGGAATCTCAAAGGGAAGGCTGAAGTCTGTGGTGCTGTCATTTTGTACCAAACGAGCAGAATTTACTATAAAAAGACAAGAATTTTACTTTTACTTTAGTTCATTAGTTAATGGAGCCATCACTTAGGTAGAAAAAGGAGAGTGAATGTATCATTCAGAGGATGAGGGAGACAGTGAATATGTGATACAGAGGATGGACAGTGAATGTGATACAGAGGAGGTAAATGTAATTAAGGTAAAGTTAAGGTACACTTCAATGTCCCCGTAGGGAAATGTATCCAATGAATCTGACCCATTCTTCAAGGTCTCTGGGTTAAATCTGTCAGAAGCAGTGGAATCAATTTCCAAGTCTTGAGCTAGTCCTAGTCAGGTGTCTGTAGCCTGAACTTGCCTGATCTCAGAAGCTAAACAAGGTTGGACCTGGTTAGTACTTGGATGGGAGACGACTGGGAATACCAGGTGCCACAGTGGGGCAGCAGGGGCAATAACTGTTGTATTTTTAGACAAGGCACTTCACCCACATTGCCTTGTATGAAGGTGGTGCGTGTGTGTGTTGGTGAAAGGAGTCGACGGTGCAGATTAGCAGCCTCACTTATGTCAGTCTGTCCCAGGGCAACTGTGACTACAATAGTATCTCACCACCACAGAGTGTGGAGTGAATTAAAAAATACACCAAACTGTAAAGTGACTTTGAGCGTCTGGAAAAGCGCTGTATAAGACCAATACATCATTATTATTGTTATTATTACCTTAGCTGGAAAATTGTATCTATTGTGCAAGTTTTAAAATCAAAAACCAAATGAAATGTGGACCGTTTCTTTATACCTGCCTTATTATTTGTGTTAGTGTAGGTTTCATGTTGTGTGAAACATATAATTGGCAATAAAGCTTATTCTGACTAAAATCAGATGAGTCCTCAGACAGACTGTCAGTGTGGACACTTTGGTGATTGTGTAATGCGATGCCAAACTTGACATGGGGGTAGATTCCCTGCTTGTCCCCGCCCTGTAAAGTCTGGCTTTTCCCTGAGCTGAAAGGAAAGTCCGGGGACTTCCAACACGTTTCACTATCGCAAAAAATGAGTTAAAATGTAAAGATGATGCATAAACGCAGCACATTGAACATAAAGCTGAGGACTTTGGGGACAGGCCTGTCATTCTGATTCTGAGCAATGCACAGACGTCTGAAAAAAATATTTATCAAAGTATCAATGACTTCCCAAAACTGGTCAGTCATCTGTAGACCGAAAGGCGAGAGATTCATGCAAAACACCGAGTGGATTTATACACGAGGAGTCAAAACAATCAGCTGCACCATCTGCTAGAAGCGAAGCATGGGTCTATTAAAGTAATGGAAACTAAGCGACAAATACCAAAAAGGATCAAATTATGTCCGTAAAGTAAGAATTTTGACTTCTTAGCTCCTAAAACATAATTATACCTACCTGTTTCAATCAAAACAGCTGTAAAAATGATGTGCTGAATCATGGTCGCCCGTGAGTATCAAGGCTAAAAACAAACAGTACTCCCCCTGCCAAAAGCAGCGCTCCTTCTTCTTCTTCTTCTTCTTCTTCTTCTTTGGCGTTTAATGGCGGTTGGCAACCATCTAGTGGGTTATTACCGCCACCTACTGAGCTGGGCTATGAAGACCTCTTAAACTGGTCAGAGGGGTGAGTTTAAATAATCTGAACTTCATATGCGTCGAATTAGGTTAGTGTATTTTAAGAACACAAATAATTGTTTTCTTATCACTTTATGTCCCGTCCCCAGTAAAGTCTTGAGATTAAATAGCATTTTTCCTTTTGCAGCTGTTTCCATGAGTTGTGCTCGCTGATGGTTATAATGTTCACAGTTAATAAGGAAATGTTCCACTGTTTCAGGCTGAGAGCAATTCTCACAATTTCCATTAGGATGCTTTCCGATTCTCCAGAGCGAGTGGTTCAAGCATGTATGTCCTATTCTCATTCTTGTTATTATTATTTCCTCTCTGCGACTTCCTTCTGGGTTCTGTTTTAATCCAACTTTATTTTCAATGCCGTGTAAATGTCTCCCTGTGTCATTTAGATCCCAACATTCTTGCCAGAGCTCAAGGATTTTACTGTTCAATATGGCTTTTCCTTCAGCTCGACTCAGTGGGATATTGATATCAACTACCTCAGACCTAAGTGCTTGTTTAGCCATTATGTCAGCTTCTTCATTGCCTTCAACTCCAACATGGGCTGGGACCCAAACCAGCACCACTTCTATCATACTATGTAGCTGGAAGAGTAGATAGTATATTCTGTATAGTACGTCCATCCTGCAGGACTTTCCTGATTCTGTACTTAATAATATCTGATGCAATGACAGCTTTGTGGATTTTACAGTTATTTTTCTCCAGGAGCCGATTCAGAGCCAGTTCAATGGCAACCATTTCAACAGTGTAGACAGCAAGATGGTTTGATGCTCTTCTTCTGATGCAATTTTTATATTGAGGAATATTCACTGCTGCACCTGTCCTGCCACTCTCAGGGTCCTTTGACCCATCTGTATATAATACAGGGCTGTCTGTATGCTTTTCAAAGTATTTTTGTGCAATAAACCATTCTGGGGTATTTCTAGCCTTTTCTTTAATAACTTTGTGAAGAGAAAGGTCCACTGTTGGGGCAACAAAAAACCACGGAGGAATTGGAGAGCACGGGACAATTCAAATATAGTAAAAGGTCTATCCAAGTTTTCGTTTGAGGGATTTTTCCGGGTAGTCCCTTCTGGGTTTTCTGCAAGGGTTCTGTCTCTGCTCTTTTTTGCCTCATCAGAGAGGTTATTCGAACTGGTTATTGTTGAGGTTGCTTAGAGGAAGCTTTTTTGCTCTCAATACCAGTTCTTCCTGAATCGATTCCAATGTAATATTTGATACGCCTAAGTACCTAAGTAAGTGGAGTGACAGTGGCTCAGTGGTTAGAGTGGGGGTGACAGTGGCTCAGTGGTTAGAGTGTTGGTCCCCCAACCCAAATGTCGGAGGATCAAGTCCCGCTTGGACCAAGTTCTGTCATTGTGTCCTTAGGCAAGACACTTCACCCACATTGCCTAGTATGAAAGTGGTGTGTGCGTGAATGATAGGTGGTGCAATTTTCATGTAGTAAAAAAAAATGCATATATACTTCAATCCAAGTGGATGATTTCTTAAAACAGATCTATGATTAGACATTTTAAGGCTAATTTTGTCTGCTATGTGTACGAATGCCCAGAAATTGAATGCACAAGACTCCTAATTTTATGTTAACAGGTTTGAGTACCTGTTTACTCAACCAATCAGCAGAGTGTTGCAGTGGAAGCATGCTGGACCCTTAAACCAGAGGGTGATGAATCGAAACCTTCCCCTGCTAATCCTGGCTCTTCAGATGTTGCACAGGAGGTAATTATTATAGAAAGGAGTCTCATCTGGAGTGTCTTTCAGCAGACTTGCAAAGTGTAAAGCGTGTGCTTACCTGGTAGGCGCTCCTTTTCTCGTTTTTTTTTTATTTTTTACTTTTATTATCAAAAATATCATCTCATAAAATCACAGTACAAAGTACATTGGGGCAAGTGGGGGGGGGGGGGGGGGGGAATGGAAACACACATGGTGGAAAATGGGGAACATACAAGAAATAATAAATAAATGTGTACATGTACATCACAAGACAGGCGACACTGGGGCAAGTAGGGAGGGTGCGGGGTTGGATAGGACACATGGGGGGGCGGGGTGGACTGGGACATCATTTGAGAAATAATATTCAATTGAATAACACATTTTCACATTTCACATTTCACATTTTCATTTTAGTATTTCAGAATCCGAGGTGGGGTGGGGGATGGGGTGAGTGATCAAAAGTGAAAGTCTAAATGTCCTTGGGGGGTGACGGTGATGAGGGTGTTGCGGGGCAGCAGGATCTTGTTGAAACGGTGGGGGATGGCTATGTGAAGGTGTTGGAGGTGGGTGGTAAGGCGGTTCGTGAACAGGGTCCAGTGGGGGGCGGTGCGCTGATCGTATAGGTGGAGGTTTCTGATGAAGAAAATGGTGTACCGGGCTATGGACATGATGAGTCTGATAAGGGGGAGGTTGGGTCTGGATGGGTGATCAGGTGGACGGTCGGGCGGGCGGTGATGGTGGTGATGTTCCGGAGGACGTGGGTCTGGGGTGCGGTGGTCCGATGGGTGATCTGGGGTGCGGTGATCTGGGGTGCGGTGGTCCGATGGGTGGTCTGGGGTGTGGTGATCTGGGGTGCGGTGGTCCGGTGGGTGGTCTGGGGTGTGGTGATCTGGGATGCGGTGGTCCGGTGGGTGGTCTGGGGTGTGAGTCTCTGCCGTACACCGTGGGGCTGATGGCGTGTAACTGTATGCACGTGGTAAATCAGTCTGTGTTTCAATTTGAATTCAAAGTTACTGACTATGTGTGGTGTAAACCATTCGAATGTGTAGGCCCAGATGGATGCGATGTCGTGCGAGGGAATGCCTGTGACCATTTGTGTTCTGCCGCAGGACGTCTGAAGACTCAGGGATCAGCACTCTGTAAACAGCTTGGGTGTTCATCTCGGTCAGCTTCTTCCACACGGTCCCGCCCGCCCAAACGTCAAAGTCGAAGCCGGCGGCCCGGGGGTGCTCCCCCCGAGGGCCGGCGCACCGCGGAGCGGAGCGCCTTCCCCCAGGAGGTACCCCCATTTGACTCCGACGTTCAGGGCGAAACGCCCTGACGCTGACGCTGGACGATGACCTCCTAATTCTATGTTAGTAGATTTTACTCCACAAACACACAAGCTAAAGAGAGCAGAGTGGCGCAGCGGAAGCGTTCTGGATCTGGGGTGCGCTGGTCCGGTGGGTGTCCCGGAGTGTGATGGGGGAGCACCTGACCTGCCGCACGATGGTCCGGGCGATGGTCAGCTGAAGCGGCTGGAGCAGCGACAGCTGGGCTGTGGTGGGCTCCGGCGACGAGCTGACGGTCGGCCGCGGCGCCGGGGCGGTGGTCGGCCCCAGGGCGCCCCCTTCCGGCCCCGAACAGGAGAGACCAGTGCTCCTGGTCATCCCCTCCCAGGGCCGCCGGCGGTGGGAGACCCCAGTCCAGCCTCCGGGCGAGGAGGTCCTGGACCCGGACCCAGAAGTGGCAGGCGGCACCACATTCGCAGAAAAGATGTATGAGAGTCGCAGGGGATTCCCCGCACACTGGGCAGTCTCTGCCGTACACCGTGGGGCTGATGGCGTGTAACTGTATGCATGTGTAAATCAGTCTGTGTTTCAATTTGAATTCAAAGTTACTGACTATGTGTGGTGTAAACCATTCGAATGTGTAGGCCCAGATGGATGCGATGTCGTGCGAGGGGAATGCCTGTGACCATTTGTGTTCTGCCGCAGGACGTCTGAAGACTCCAGGGATCAGCACTCTGTAACAGGCTCGGGTGTTCATCTCGGTCAGCTTCTTCCACACGGTCCCGCCCGCCCAAACGTCAAAGTCGAAGCCGGCGGCCCGGGGGTGCTCCCCCCGAGGGCCGGCGCACCGCGGAGCGGAGCGCCTTCCCCCAGGAGGTACCCCCATTTGACTCCGACGTTCAGGGCGAAACGCCCTGACGCTGACGCTGACGCTGACCTCCTAATTCTATGTTAGTAGATTTTTACTCCCACACAAACACACAAGCTAAAGAGAGCAGAGTGGTGCAGCGGAAGCGTTCTGGGCCCATAACCCAGAGGTCGATGGATCGAAACCATCCTCTGCTAAAGTTGTCTCCTCTGATATGGGACGCCAGGCTTTCATCATAGAAGCATTTTGAAAGATAAAATTATATTCCAAATCTAAATTCACTGTGGACCTTGACCATTTAACATTCCCTTTATTTTATGAGACCTTTGTGTAAAGACCTCTCCCCCATCTATAACTCCATCCTCAGACCCAGAACAATGAGAACAATAGCAGGCTTGCTAAGAGCTGAATAGGGTAGTTTCAGCTGAAACTGGAGACAATAGATGTTTACAGTTTCAGTGTAGTTAGCCCCTCCCTTCAGATAGATATAAGGCATTGGCCATCAGCAATCTGACCAGAACTGAAGAAGCGGCTTGGATGAGCAGCGAAACGTCTTCACTCTTACAAAGATTTGTCGAGTTGATAGATTTAAATCTCATCTTTTGCAATGTTTAAAAAACATTTTTGAGGCAATGCTCCCTTGCTCACGGTGTGTGGAACCTAACATCCTAGACCAAAGAAATCTATGTGTACAGATGACGATGCGTTGGCCGTGAATATTTCCCCTTTATGCGGCTGCTTTTGCAGCATTCACCAGTCTGTGTTTCACATTCCACCTCTTACTTGATGATGAATTCTTCAAGGAAAATGAGGAACGCTTCACGAGTTTGCGTGTCATCCTTGCGCAGAGGCCATGCTAATCTTCTCTGTATCGTTCCAATTTTAGTATATGTGTTAGCAAACTAACACAACTGCAGAGTGTTCCAACAATGTTTAAAAAGCACCTTTGAGGCGCTGCTCCCACACTCACGGTGTATGGAACCTCACATCCTGGACCAAAGAAATCCATGTGTACAGATGACGATACATTGCGTGTGAATATGTCCCACATCTGTGTGTACTGTGTCGAGGTGGCCAAGTGCTTGAGGCGATGGACTGCTAATCTATTTCACGCCGCATGTGTAGGTTTGATGTCCATCCTCTTCGCAGCCCTTGCTGTTGCTCCCCTTCTTACTTATGCAGTGTTGACCAGTCTGGGTTCACGTTCAACTTCTTCCTTGCTCTGGCATCTGTGTTGCTGCTCTCTGGTCTCTCTTACAGTCATCCATGTGCACCTATTCTCAATGCCATAATGTGACCAGACCAGGGGTCGGCAACCCGCGGTTCCGGAGCCGCATGCGGCTCTTTCAGCCTCATACTGCGGCTCTGCGTGGCTTGGGAAAATAAATTTTAAGTATTTAATTGTAGTGTATTTTATTTGTGTTAGCTCTTTCTTGTGCTAGTTTAAATCGGAAGATTATTATGATCTTATGATGTCTCCGTGATGACGTATCACGTATAACACATCAGACACGTCGCTCAAAAGTGAGTGAAAATGAGCCAAAACAAAAGTCTTTGGAGAGCTTTTTAACAAAGGAGAAAAGGCCAACTGAGCAACCAGAAGAGGAGATGACCTCTAAGAAAAAGAAAGATCAACAACACCAGGAGTCCTACTTAAAATCTGGGTTTGTCGCTACAGGTTTTTGTCGCTCTGCGAAAAGCAAATGAGGCAATGAAACCCTCAACACTACTTTGGCACATGGAGAATAAGCACCTGGGATTAAACGATATGCCTTTAGAGTTTTTTGAAAGAAACTGCGGAGCAGAGTAGACATAATCACATAATCAGCGCAGGGCTCCCTCCGATGCAGCGGTGTGGTTAAAAACCTCCCCAAGCAGGCATTGGTGGTTCAGTGGAAGAATTCTCGCCTGCCACGCGGGAGGCCCGGGTTCGATTCCCGGCCAATGCAGCGCAAGTTATGGTAGTGAATCCATTCTTTGTTTATGTAGAATGTAAATAATTCTGTCAAAAGGTCGATGTCAGAAGTGGGATTTGAACCCACGCCTCCAGGGGAGACTGCGACCTGAACGCAGCGCCTTAGACCGCTCGGCCATCCTGACACGGTCCACAGTGACACTTTGTTGTTCCACGGGACAGTGACACAGAAAAACAACATTAATTCATTCAGGATTTGCCAGAAAATGAGGAACGCTTCACGAGTTTGCGTGTCATTCTTGCGCAGGGGCCATGCTAATCTTTTCTGTATCGTTCCAATTTTAGTATATGTGTTAGCAAACTAACACAACTGCAGAGTCTTCCAACAATGTTTAAAAAGCACCTTTGAGGTGCTGCTCCCACACTCACGGTGTATGGAACCTCACATCCTGGACCAAAGAAATCCATGTGTACAGATGACGATACATTGCGTGTGAATATGTCCCACATCTGTGTGTACTGTGTCGAGGTGGCCAAGTGCTTGAGCCCATGCCGTTGCAGAAAGAAAGGGCTGTGACGACGACATCTTGACTTTTCTTCTATTAAATAATAAATCATTAAAAATAACGTACATAATGTACGTATCGTACGCTCAAAGACAGCGGTGGAAGTGTGGTCCGTGGTGTGGGCCTGTCCCACTTCAGCAAGATGGCGGCTACACTGAGGAGGGCAGATTCTCGACCGGAACCTTGAAACTACACTTTTGAAGAGTACTTAAGGACCCTTGAAGGGTGCATTTGGCGAATTGAGACACAGCCAGTTTCAGTGTAGTTAGCCCCTCCCTTCAGATAGATATAAGGCAGTGCCCATCGGCAATCTGACCAGAACTGAAGAAGCGGCTTGGATGAGCAGCAAAACGTCTTCACTCTTACAAAGCTTTTTTTAGTTGATAGATTTGAACTTCAGACCAATTTGTCCATTCAGTTTTCCACGCTTTTGCTCACATAATGTTAGAATCACTTGAATCCTGGATCCTCACAGTAGAAATCTGGTGTTTGTCCAACTGCCTCCCATGTGCAGTATACAAAGTTCTCTTTAAAGCTTAACAACATGCCATGCCAGTAGAGACAGCACTTTACCTATCTTTCCTTTTGCTCATATAATGGACAAGCTGCCTGAACAGGGACTTGAACCCTGGACCCTCAGATTAAAAGTCTGATGCTCTACCGACTGAGCTACCCAGGCCCTTAACATGAGAGATTTAATGAAGAATGGATCAAAAAATACACAAGCTTTTTAGGCTAAAAAGTTGCATAGAATCTGGTACCAAAGTCATGCCTGACACCCATCTGACTATGGTCCTGCACAGTGCAGTGAGGTTTGGGAATAAATCTCATATGGTTCACTGTACCTGTGGAGCTATACCAGAAACTCTTTCCTAAGTTTCAAACTCCACTGAAAATAAATTTGTCCAGGATGTTTTTCACGCAGAATACAGAGATTTTGCCCTCAGATTAAAAGTCTGATACTCTACTGACTGAGCTATCCAGGCTCTCAACAAAAGGGATTTGCATTCCATGGGATGAAAAAAAATATACACAAGCCTTCAGAGATATGAACTCAGACGGAAGCTGCTGTGGGTGCTTTCTCCCGAAAGAAGCCGAGTCCAGAAATAAGGTTCCACAGTTTTATTGTAGTTTTGAGTACGAACAGAAATTACTTGAGTTTACAGATTCGGTGTCTCATTCATTAGACCCAATTGAGAGAACCCAGACCAGTTCAGTGAGAAACAAGTGGCTCTGAATCTAAAGATGCCCAGATACCCCGAAACCCCAGTAAAGCCCCAGATTTGGATGTGCCTATTACTTTTATTAGATCTACTTGAATCGAGGTTCCACCCCTTCCTTGGACCATCCACCCATCTGATGTAATTTGGTACAACTCTAACACCGGACCTAACTCTGACCATAGAAGGGAGTGAGATGGGATCTGAGCTCACTCTGGCATCTGGTTCCTCTCGAAAAGGTCACCTTGACATTCATTTATCAAAACATTTCCCAACATCCTTGTCCCAAGTTCATTTCTGGTAAACAGTGTGAACAGTATGAACGTCCAAGAGTTATGAAACATTTCAAAACACCCACACAACCCCCTTTTCAGGCATTCTCTGCCTGACCTAAAAGACCCTTCAAACAGTGTACAGTGCACAACATCATCAAAGTGAACATAGCAAACTGTTGACTGTCATAGAGACCCCACACGCAGTGGAGGCGAAAAAACCCAATGTCAATCAGGGAAAAATTCCTCCACGACTCTCAATTTTTGAGCAGTCACTGCCAGATGTCGTCCATCATTCATCACGTTCCAGTTGCATGAGAGGTCCTGACATTACACCTTAGTAGAAGTATACCATCTGAATAAATGCTGATACTGAATTATGAGTAATGGAGTAATAACCGAGTATAAATGACTGTAAGCTGTTGCAGATCATGTTGGCACTTTGCGTTGTAGAATATTGAAAGTACACTGAAATCTCTTGAATGAGACACCCATAATGTGTTGATTATGTATTTATGTAATACAACTGTGTAATCAAATTAAAGGAACCACAATGAAAATTACATGCAAAACATCACAATGACTGGCCTAATCAAGATGAGTGAGTGAATGTGAGTGAATATCAGAGTCCATGCCCTAAATTATTTATTTCTGGAACGACGTCTTCTTTCTTCACCTCATGTGTTTTACACACAGTCGAGAGCGAGGTCTTAGGTGGGAAATCTGCCCAGAGGTTACCAGCACATAAGCAGACCTCCAATCCGGAATTTAGTCATCGTTAGACCCTACACTGTCTCTGTCCCTGTACGGCAAATCAAGACCTTTCCTCAGAGTATTATCATCACCCATAGCCTCCAACGCATAACTCGGAACTGGACTCAACATTATCTGCTTCTGCACCCCTTTAATGACCAAAGTCTTGACCACAGGAATACAACAGCACACAATCATACTAATAAGCACAATACAAACCAGAATCATCAACGCTATCTTCACCAGTGCTGATTTCCAGTCTCCAAACATTTCCTCCAACCACTGAATCCATCCTGGTGTCTCTACTCCTGAATTCTCTGCAACCTCCACCTGTAAATTCCTCAGTGCGTTCATAGCCTCTGTAAAAGCCCCATCCGGTGCCGTGTGGCCCGGGATATACGTACAACAATGCGGACCGATTACGCGGCATACTCCCTGCACTTCCGCGAGCATCCAATCCAAAACCTGTCGATTCTGCCACGCAACTGCGGAAGTAGCCTCCAGCTGTTCTCCCAAAAGACCCAAAGCCCCAATTGAGTAATTAATAAATCGCTGCTGAGTATAATATATATAATTAATCCATTCCGTGTTTTTATTTGCAGTAATCCATGGCAGAATAGACTCAAACCCTGATGCCACCTCATGTCTGGCCTTAAACTCATTGGGAATCCCTCTAGGTTGACCAATAGAATCTATATAAACTCCTGCATCTCTATCAAAGCTCCGTTTCCGTCTCTCCTGCTCCTTTGGTCTTTTTGGTTCATTTAACGATGGAAATACAATGAGAGATTGGACCATTTGGACCCGGGCACAGCGTCCTTTCCAATCATAAGGGAGCACTGAGAGTACTCTCCGTTTACCACACCACCAGTAAAAGTCTGCCAAGGGTAATGTCTGATTGTGATAGGGACAGGAAGGGACATACACGAACCTTAACCTCGTTCCCTTACTCTGTACTGCCCTCTTCAATGTAGTTTTTGTACAATCCTCATCCACCTTCCAATTACACTCACAGTGAGATAATGGAATTTTACCCACTTCCTGACTGCCTACTCTTTCAAAACATTCAAACTGTCCTACTGGGGTCAATGCCATTCCCACAGGCATACCTAATAACGCACTTCTCTCACTAATCCTTACCTTCAAACCCTCACACCTGAGACGGCTGGTAACTCCCTCGGCATCCGAGTAACTAACCATGGAACCATACTGGGGATTGGCCATCAACATCAAACACTCTGCACCACACCAGTCCCTGTCCGTCACCGGCGCGCTGACTGCTTCCTCTGCACACTCTCTCCAACTGTAAACAGAATTAACCACAAATAAATGATCTGGCTTTGCCTTAGCACATACATAACAGTCTGTCTTGTTGTTGGCATAACTGACAAACCTAACCCACTTATACCAACTATTGTATCCTGTCTCAGCCTCTAATTGGCCCACATCATCCCACTGCTCCTCCTCCATCACCGTCTGAACCACTTCATTCACTCTTTGCACAAACCCCCCAGCTATATCCTTCCAGCGCCGAAGCCACTCGATTACACTAACATTCGCTTCCATCACAGGTGTTTCCTCCACTGTTCCTACACCCTTTTCTGCCCCCTCAACACTGTCCTCCAACATTTGTCGCCTGACTCTTTTTGTAGTTGTAGTCTGTATCATTTGTTCTGCCACCATGTGTACAGTAGTCATATTACTTGTCGTTACGGCACTTGTAGTAGTAGTTGTCGTCGGGGTGGTCACCGTGGTGCTAGTCGTAGTAGTTGGGGCAGTCGTAGTGGTAGTAGTCGTGGTTGTGGTAGTCGGAGTAGTTGTCATAGGCGTGGTAGTGGGAGTCGTAGTTGGAGTCGTAGTTGGAACGGGAGTGCGTGTTGTCCCAATTGCCGCCGTGGTGGGGGTAGTCGTCGCCACCCCATCTGGTGCGGGTTTTAAGGTCACTCCTGGTACTGTAGCCTTTCGTTCAGTAAGAGGAGGGGAAGCCCCTCCCGGAGCCAGAGTGGGATGGTACAAGGGAAAATATTTCTCCTCCGCCACTCGACCTGGATCATTTGTATAATACACAACCCATCCCACATACAGCTTTGCATTCCCCCGTTGATACTCTGAGATTCCCACTTTCACTCTCCACTCAGAGTTCCTTTCAACCACATGCATCACACACACAGATTGTCCCCATTTACTAAAACTAATTCTCCCAAACCATCCTCTCTCCCACGTGAATCCACACAGATGGTGTTTTACATCTTCTCCCTTCACCACCTGTAATTGGAAATAACTGACACGGTCAGACCATTCATATTTTGACATTCTCACAGACCATCGATGATCAACATTTTTCATCTCTCCCGAGGTCATCCATTTATCGCTGGTGGGCCAGTCTATCGGAGTTACAACGTCACTCGCCCTTTTACGTCTCTGTCTCTCCTTTCCGCTCCTCGTCACACTCTGCACTGTTAACAGGAGAGTCAAAAACATCAAGATCATCAAGATCACCTCCCCCCTTTTCCAGAAATTCTTTTTCCTGGAATCCAGCACCATCTTGAGCCTCCCCGTCACCAGAGTCTATCAAATCCGACGGGACTTTCACACAGTGATTTAAATGGTACCAAGTGTCTGACCCTTTAACTTGTACAGCGGTCGCTGTGGCCCTGGTAATCTCGTACGGTCCTTCCCTCCGTGGGCAGTCCCACTTCCTCCGGAAGACCTTGACGTACACGAGATCCCCTGGTTTCACCTTGGGTTTCTCCTCCTCGTCTCCTTTTTCCTGCAAATACAAAGAAGCCACACGAGCAGAGATGCTCCTATGGATTTTGGTTAGTTGTCGTACATACGCCTTCAAGTCATTCACTAAAATATCTAACGGTGGGCCCTTGGTAGTTTTATACACTGGTGTTGGCATAACCCTCCCCGTTAGAGCCTCATGTGGTGACAATTTTAGCGTTCTATTTGCACTTGCTCGATATGCCATCAATGCCAGTGGAAGGGCCTCCACCCAATTTAATCCTGTAGTCATGCAGATTTTTAACAGTTTATTTTTCAACACTCCATTCGCTCTTTCCACCATTCCGTTGGCCCAAGGCGCGTAGACACAAGAGAGTCTCTGTTTGACTCCCAGTTTTTGTAAGATGCATTTTACTACTTTGTCCACAAACTCGCGACCATTGTCTGAGCTGATCCGAGCTGGGATACCAAATCGAGGTATAACTTCTCTACACAGGAATTTCACTACTGTGTCTGCATTTTTGTGTTTTGATGGCACTGCCTCCACCCATCTACTAAACCTGTCCACAATCACCAGCATGTACCTTTTCCCCTGTACTGGTCTAATCATGTCTACAAAATCCATGGCTAAATGCATAAACGGTCCTTCTGGTGCTGGGATGTGACCTGCGGGCGGCGATTCGCCTTTCCTGATGTTACTTTTTAGACATGTGTCACACCGGCTAAGCACACTGTCGATATGTTGCTGTAAATTTGGCGCCCAGAAATTCCATTGTCTGATTTTTCGCAATACCTCCCTTCTCGATTCGTGACTCACGCCATGCGCCTCTCCTATCATCAATGATAACAGCTCCAGAGGTGCTACAACTAACCCCTCGTGATTTCTCCAGACTCCTGTCTCATCCTTTGACGCACCTCTTTGAACCCATACCACTTTTTCAGCTTCTGGCGTCTCTTCCTGCAACAACGACAGGTCTTTTAGGGATATTTTGTCCTCAATATCAACTGCGTGTGACACCATGATCGTTTCTTCTCCTGCACCTGCGGCCTTTTTTGCTGCCTCATCCGCTGCTCTATTTCCCCTGGTCACCCACGAGGATCCCTTTTGATGGGCGGGGCACTTAATGATGGCTAATGCTTTAGGCTTCAGCATAGCCAACAATAACTTAGAAATCTGTTCTCCATGTTGGATTGGGGAGCCATCCGATTTTTTAAATCCTCTCCCCCTCCAAGCAGCACCAAAGAGATGACACACACCATGGGCGTATGCGGAATCTGTGTAAATGTTCACCACCTTTCCCTCCGCACACTCACAGGCATCCGTCAACGCCTTGAGCTCCGCTAACTGCGCAGAGCATGGCTGCTTACACCGTTTCTCTTTCACCACTGTCAGCTCCTCACCTTTGACCTCCACTATTGCATATCCTGCTCTAAGTGTGTCTCCCTCCCTGTAGCAGGAACCATCCACGAACAGCGTCATTTCACTCTCCTGCAGTGGCGTCGCACTCAGGTCAGCCCGTAGTTTAGCATATTTCTCAGATTCTCCCACACAGTCGTGAGGTTCTCCCTCACCTGGTAAAGGTATAAGATCTGCTGGATTTTTCACCTTACAGACCTTAATTGTCACATCCGGATATTCAAGCAATCGATAGTAATCGTTAAGTCTCTGTGCCGTTAAGACAAATCTCCCTTTCTCAATTAAGTTTACCAGTTTGTGGTGCGACAGAAGTTCCACGGGGTAACCCATAGTTACTGCTGACGCTTTTTCATAAATAAGGTGTGCCGCTGCCAGATCCCTATAACATTCTGACAGCCCCAATTCTACCGCTGAGAGTCCGACAGAATAGTAAGCGATAGGTTGGGCATGCGGGCCAACTCCTGTTGTCTGAGCTAAAACCCCACATGCATGATTTTGACGACACGACACAAACAATTGAAAAGGTTTGTCGTAATCTGGAAGAGCCAAAGCTGGTGCCTGCTGTAATACATTTTTGATCGTTTCAAATGCCATGTGGCCTTCTGGAGTCCACTCCAGTTTAGCTCCTAAATTATTCGCTCCCTGTTTTTTAATCATGTCTCTCAGTGGCTGTACAATGGCAGAGTATCCGTCGATCCATTCTGCACTGTACCCCGTTATCCCCAGAAACTTCAGCATTTGTTTCACCGTAATTGGTTTTGGAGCTCTTGTTATTGTTTCTAATTGAGCTGGGGCCAACGCCCTTGACCCCTCTTTGATCAATCGGCCCAGATATTCAACCTCTGGTTTGCAATATTGCAACTTCTCCAGAGAAGCTTTATGACCTTTTTCTGCCAGTACTGTCAACAAGGTTATGGAATCTCGGTGACACGTCTCCAGGTCAGGTGCACACAACAGAATGTCATCCACATATTGTATTACAGTGCTAGAAATCTTGCTAGATAACTCTGCCATGTCCTCCTTTAATGCTTTGTTAAACAGGTGTGGACTATGCTTCAGGCCTTGTGCCAATCGGGTGTATCTGTATGATTCATTTTTGTATGTAAATGCCAGGAGATGACTGCTTCTCGGGCTCAAGGGGACACTGAAAAACGCAGAACACAGATCCACCACCGTAAACCATTTTGCATCTGGTGGCACATTCGTTAACAAAGTGTGCGGGTTTGGTACCTGTGATATGCACCCCTCTATGATCTCATTCAATGCCCGGAGATCATGAGCTAATCTGTACTTATTCTTGTTCACTTTTTTCACTGGAAAAATTGGTGTGTTACTGCATGGATTGGGGTCCCTCACCAGTACTCCAGCTTTTTCTAGACCTTTGATAATTGGCTCTATTCCAGCCTCAGCCTCCGGCTTCAGCGGGTACTGTGGCACCCAGGGCGGGTGACATCCTGGCTTCAGCTTAATTTCCACTGGTTGTGCGGACTTAATGAGTCCCACATCTGTCTCATGTTTAGCCCAAAGTTGTGATGGGACTGCGGCTAACATCTCCTCTTTAACCTCACAATGTTGCACACACACTTTCGATTCACATGGAAGCTGGACCACTTGTGGGTATGTCCAACCGAATGCAGCAACTACAATTTTAATGTACATGTTATCCTCACTAATACAAACATTTTTATTTTCTGTTGGTAAAAAATTGACTTTTGACGCTTCTACAACCATTGGTCCCAAATGTTTTGATTCATAACCTGGATTTACTAACAGGGTAACATGTGGAATGCTGTTTTTTATTTCAAACTCTTTTTTCAAATATTCATTCTGGTCAACCACCATAGCAGCTCCCTGTCTTCCCAACACAATGTGGGATGTGTACAACTGCACCTTTTTTGGCTGCGCTTTCAGCCACTCCCCCGGATCTGCCTCAGATCCATCTTTAAAGTATTTCAGAGTACAGTGGGGAGGGCAGGACGGTGCTCTGGCCTCCGGCAGCTTTACCTTAATAAAGTCCATCCACTCTCTGGCAGCGTCCATAAAAATGTCACTCAGTCCCAACCAGTACACCATCGCTTCACTGGTTTTCATCACGTTCATTTGACAGTGTCCCGCGTCCACCACTAGTCCATCTGAGGTGCACAAGATAACACAGTTCAGTTTACATAAAGCATCTCTCCCCAGCAGATTAACAGGTGTCTGATCAGAAATTAACACAGGCAGTTCAATAGTTCGTCCTTGCCATTCCAGGGGGACCGGAACAGATTTTTCAATTAGCTGCTTCTTCCCTGAGAATCCAACCACCTTCACAAACTGTCCACCTCGGGGGATGTGAGAGGAACTCGCGTGACCGACACAGGTGTATGCTGCCCCGGTATCAACCATCATTTCAGTCTCTTTTCCCCCCAGCCGAACACACACAAGAGGTTCCTCATCAAGGCTTGATGTAATAGCCAGCTGCTGTCCCCCTTTTGGATTCTCTGGGCACCCCTAATAACCAGCAGGAGGTCCTCCCCAGGGGTTCACTGGACCGGACTGGCCCTGCCACTGATCCCCCAGTTCTGCTGGATATGTGTGCATATTTCCTGTTTGTCCCCCCTCTCTCCGTAACTCCGGGCACGTGTAACTTAAATGACCCAGTTTTCCACAAGCAAAACATATGGCATTTCTTAGCCTGTCACCACCCCCATTCATCCTCCTCCTGCCTCTCGCCCGGAACCTTGGATACCCTCTCCCTCTTGGAGGCCATCCTGCAGGCACAAATATGACCTGTGGCGGGTCAGGGGGTGATGCTGCCGCCATCTCTGCCTGTGGGGCTATGCTTACTACTGCTTGTGGAGTGGGCGGGGCTTGGGCCACCACAGCCTGCGCTCGCTTTCTCCCTTCTCCCAGCTGCTGCTGGGTGAGTTTCCGCACCGCCTCCTCGTCGGCCTGTTTTTGACGGGTTCTCTTAGTACGCTCTTTAATCACAGCATCTATAACATGATCTGTGAACTGTTCCCAAGGCATATTATACAGGCCAACGGCATCATTTAATCTGCTTTGAGCCGCGACTGGCAACCCTTCAAGAACACGTTTTCTTAACGCCGTCTGGTGAAAAATGTCCTGCTCAGGACGTGCACCTGTTTGTCTCGTCCACTCTTTGCGTGTATTGTGTACATACGCCTGCGGACTTTCCTCGTCACGAATAGGCACCGTCACCACATGGTCCGGTAGTATTCGTATCGGGAACCGCTCCCTCAACACAGTCCACAACCCATTTCTGTGTCTGTTAAAAATATCCCCATCATGCACTTGTGTCCCAATGTACCTCTCTAAGTTTGCGTCTCGCAAAATCTGTTCCATTTCTGCCTTTCCTAAAATTTTTGCCCACAAGGCTTTAAAGTCACCTATGGCCAAGATGACACCCATCGTTTCTTCCTCAAAAGCAGAGATCCATCGTGCCGCCCCATCATGCACGCATGGCAATCTCTGGATCAACCCCTCCATGTCTAGTGTGGGCCATGGCACATATTGTAAATTCGCCCCTTTTGCCAACAGAGGATACGCTGACTCCTCCTCAATACGAGTTGACTGCCTCTGAAGTGTTTCGTTAACCTGAAGTTTTAACTCCCCACTCACTGTTCCTGATTCACGTGCCTTTCCTGTCTCCTGTGACTGCTGCCCTTCTCCCCTTATTCCTTTTGAGTTGCCCTCTGGCCCCTTAATACTCTTTCCTTCACCCTCCTGCTCATTTAACTCTTCGGTCCCCAGGTCTATAATTGTTGTTTTCTTCTTTCTAGTGGATTTCGCTGGAGTAGGTAGTTCTGAATACTCAATGTCTATCAATGACTTTTCTATCAGGCTCCCTCCCCAGGCCCCTTCCTCCTGCGGGGGGCCCTCACTCGCTCCCTGGAGACCCTCAGCTTGTCTTAACTTCCTTTTCACATCCTCACTATAACCACATGCTCGCCGGCCTGGTCGGCCTGGCTTTACCTCCCATGGGGCCAGGGTACACTTACTCATTTTCTGTACTAACTCCTCTACATTTGGATAACCTTCCGGTTCTTCCGATTCCATAACATAATCTCCCACAACCCGCAGGTTTCTCACCGGCATTTCTAGCACATAGGGAGGTGGCTTTAAGCAACCTTCACCGCTTTTATTCACCCTTTCAGGTGTTTTCCCCCTTTTTTCCAATTCCGCCCTAACATGCTCTTTTGTTGCCCTTTTTAACTTTTCTCCTTGGTCTTGGAACAGCTTCAAGACGGCTAACTCCTCCCTCCTTTTCATCCGGCGTTTATCTGATTTCTGCTTCGGTTTATGATTCTTAATTGCCACCTCCAAATCACCGCACACAGACAAATCGAAGGTGCCATCTTCAGGCCACGGTGATTGATCATGTTTAGTGCGCTTCGCCCACTTTTTTGAGAATTTCAAAATTTTTTCCGTTAGTAATGGGTTAAATTTGTTCACTAATTGAACCGCACTTACGCCACCTCCTGCCATTTTCTGTCACTTTGTACACAATACTAAATACAGCTGGCCCTTTGAGCTCCGATTACTGCACGCACCCTGTCCTCCACAGTCCCAATCTGCAAAGTGGAGGCCGCTCGCGCGCCGTGTCGTGTGCGCGCCTTCCTAAGTCTAAAGTATTTGATGGTGGGGGCTGCTCTCACTCACTCGGGTTCACCTCAGGCCAAGCAAGTTTCCCTCTCGCATCACACGTATGCGGGACTGAAAACTACAGAGCCAAACATAGAGAAGAGCAGCTTTAAGGTACTATGTACAACACTGAACTGAATACAACACTATTTTTTATAAGATACTGTCCGGACTTTAAAATGTATTTACATATTTAACAAACAGCGCTGACGCAGGATTTTTTGGCCAACTCCCGTGCACACTCAAGAGGTTTATCCCTAAAGAGATTCGCTCAGAAAGGGTGATCAAGCCTCTCCTAGCACCCCCGTCGTGTACTTACTCTTCCCCCTTATCTCTGTAGCCCACAAACAAAATTTTACTTGAACAAAACTCTATTTCTCACTTTTAGGGTCAAAAAGCAAAATTTAACTTGAACCAAAATTATTTCTCTTTTTTTTCTTTTTTAGGGTCAAAATGGCACAGAGCTGCGTTCTCTCCTCCCTGATACTGCCTCAAAACCTCAAAATTTCGTGACACTCCCGGCTACACTCGCCCTTTTCTCACACAGGGTTCCAATCTCACCTTAGGAGCATCTACTCATTTGGGGTCCTTAATTTAGGCAGACCTGCTATTATCAGAGAGTTAACGCCCTGCAGTCAATATTTTAAGTTTTATGGTCAGATCCAACATCTCAGTCCTGGCCTACACATTTCACCCAAATCTGGTCCTGTTGATCCGTGTCTCAGCCAGCGGTGTTGAACCCCTAAATTTACGTGGTCAAAAGACTGCCCTTACGTTTCCTTTTTTTTTTTCGTTATCTTTCTTTATTTTGCATAACATACCAAAGCGATTAACATGTAACTAAAATCTGTTTCTCAATTTACTGCGTCTACACCCCCTTGGGTCAACCCCAGCACACCATTCTTTTGGAAACAGACCAACACTCCAAAGCGACATCCAGCAGAGTAAGAAAACTATACTTACCTGTTTCTGCCGTGTGTCGCCCGTGTCGGCCTCTCTTTCCTCCTGAATGTCGTGACGCCAAAATTTATGTGGGTGCTTTCTCCCGAAAGAAGCCGAGTCCAGAAATAAGGTTCCACAGTTTTATTGTAGTTTTGAGTACGAACAGAAATTACTTGAGTTTACAGATTCGGTGTCTCATTCATTAGACCCAATTGAGAGAATCCAGACCAGTTCAGTGAGAAACAAGTGGCTCTGAATCTAAAGATGCCCAGATACCCCGAAACCCCAGTAAAGCCCCAGATTTGGATGTGCCTATTACTTTTATTAGATCTACTTGAATCGAGATACAAAAATTCATAACCTGGATTTACTAACAGGGTAACATGTGGAATGCTGTTTTTTATTTCAAACTCTTTTTTCAAATATTCATTCTGGTCAACCACCATAGCAGCTCCCTGTCTTCCCAACACAATGTGGGATGTGTACAACTGCACCTTTTTTGTGCCTATTACTTTTATTAGATCTACTTGAATCGAGGTTCCACCCGATCCTGTTCGTGACGCCAAAATTTATGTGGGTGCTTTCTCCCGAAAGAAGCCGAGTCCAGAAATAAGGTTCCACAGTTTTATTGTAGTTTTGAGTACGAACAGAAATTACTTGAGTTTACAGATTTGGTGTCTCATTCATTAGACCCAATTGAGAGAACCCAGACCAGTTCAGTGAGAAACAAGTGGCTCTGAATCTAAAGATGCCCAGATACCCCGAAACCCCAGTAAAGCCCCAGATTTGGATGTGCCTATTACTTTTATTAGATCTACTTGAATCGAGGTTCCACCCCTTCCTTGGACCATCCACCCATCTGATGTAATTTGGTACAACTCTAACACCGGACCTAACTCTGACCATAGAAGGGAGTGAGATGGGATCTGAGCTCACTCTGGCATCTGGTTCCTCTCGAAAAGGTCACCTTGACATTCATTTATCAAAACATTTCCCAACATCCTTGTCCCAAGTTCATTTCTGGTAAACAGTGTGAACAGTATGAACGTCCAAGAGTTATGAAACATTTCAAAACACCCACACTGCGCAACTGATTTGGCAATGTCCTAAGCAAGTCACAAACACTTCAGTTCCCTGACCGGGAATCGAACCCGGGCCGCGGCGGTGAGAGCGCCGAATCCTAGCCACTAGACCATCAGGGAGACACTGCACAGCCCCAATTATTAGACAGTACTATTGATTCATCGGTGTGGTGTTTGGAAAAATTTAGAAGATAAAAGTGTGCATTCTGTAAAGACATAGGCCTTGTCCCAATTCGCCAAATGCACCCTTTGAAGGGTCCCTTCGAAGTACTCTTCAAAGTGTAGTTTGAAGGTTCCGGTCGAGAATCTGCCCTCCTCAGTGTAGCCGCCGTCTCGCTGAAGTGGGACAGGCCTACACCACGGACCGCACTTCCACCGCTGTCTTTGAGCGTACGATACGCACATTATGTACGTTATTTTTAATGATTTATTATTTAATAGAAGAAAAGTCAAGATGTCGTCGTCACAGCCCTTTCTTTCTGTTTAGATTGAATATCAGTAGGCAAATATAACGTTCGAGGTGATTTTTTTACTCAATTGTAGCTACTTCATAACTTAAACAAAATATACCTTGTGAAAACGTAATAACAGAGACAGTGGTAACAATATCATTTTGACATTAATAGTCTATAAACCAGAGACACTGATTAGTTGTACATAAAGTGGGATATTGCAGTTTAATGGTTCGGTATTTTGGCCAGTGCCTACACCACTTTAATACAGTAGAGGGCACTGTTTCCCTTCTATGCCGTGCCGGTTCTTTTCATCTGATTATTATAAGGTATTTTCTAGCAGTGCAGCGCTACATCAAGCTAGTGTCTTGATTTACTAACACGAAGGTAAATGACACGTGCCCACGAGGGGGTGCAGACCTATGGAATGTAAAGGAACACATGAAGATTTTGTGCACGTCTCAGGACTCTCTTCTGTCCTTTCCGGAGAGTCCATTGCTTCATTGTTCACATTACCTGTGTTCAACTCATTAAACTCTTCTGACTTTACGTTTCAGTCTCTTGTTCTTTGACGCTTACAATAGAAACGAACATTCTTACATTATTCTTATTGCAGTAATATTTTCTAATGATAATAATGCCTTCTTATTGTCTAGCAATAACTGAACATTCCTTTATTCCATGTAACTCCCCTCCTTTTTAATCATCAAACACACTGTACAGATCTTTATTCAGATTTAACAGTTTCATGTGTACACTGTTGTAGATGAGACAAACCAGTACGAACATTTGAACGTGTATTGTGCAGCGGACTCCATTTTCTTCTCTTTTTTGCGTAGCCGCGGTGCATGATGGGATATAGAAGTGCGTGAAGTGTGCAAGGATGCACGCTTCGGTTACGTCCGATCTCCATGGAAACGGTGCAAAGGGAAGGGCAGGTTTGGCGGCCGCATTCAGTAGGGTGCGTTGAAATGGGACAGCCCTTGTCGCGCCGGAAATTACATAACTGCCCTTCGATGCACACTTCGAATGGTGATTCTAAGGCCAGTTTGGCGAATTGGGACACAGCCATACACAAGAATGTGGGTGAAAGGTCAAACAAGGGTGTGGGTGAAAGGTCAAAAGCTGTGTAACCTGAGCTGAAAGATCAGAAAGGTCATGTCTGTGTGGGGAGGGAAATAAAGTGTTGTTCTACTGATAAGCATGATGGGAAAACTGCTGAGTTGAGTCAAGCGGTTAATAAAAGGCTCAGAAGAGGGAAGGCACAGAGAAGACCTCATGGAAGCAATCTGCGTAGCTTCTTCTCTGTGCTCGCTCCCCTCTGATCAGATTAGAAGAAAAGTCTAACACTTGTCCTGAGGCTTTTTGGGTAAACAGCGCCTCGAGAACAGAGTTTTCTTGACAGAGATCTATGTTTTCACAACAGAAAGCAAACAGGCACTCTGTCCAGGACATACAAGGATGTTTTCTAAGTTTCAAAATCCACAAAAACAAATTTGTCCAGGCTGATTTCCACGTAGAATACAGAGCGTTTTTTTTTTTTTTTCAGACATTTCTGAGCATTGTGAGTGCATTGGTGGTATAGTGGTAAGCATCGCTGCTTCCCAAGCAGTGGACCCGGGTTCGATTCCCGGCCAATGCAATCTTCTCACCGCAATGGTAAATGTAGTGTACTGTTTAAGTTTTCATGTAGTAAAAAAAATGCATATATACTTCAATCCAAGTGGATGATTTCTTAAAACAGATCTATGATTAGACATTTTAAGGCTAATTTTGTCTGCTATGTGTACGAATGCCCAGAAATTGAATGCACAAGACTCCTAATTTTATGTTAACAGGTTTGAGTACCTGTTTACTCAACCAATCAGCAGAGTGTTGCAGTGGAAGCATGCTGGACCCTTAAACCAGAGGGTGATGAATCGAAACCTTCCCCTGCTAATCCTGGCTCTTCAGATGTTGCACAGGAGGTAATTATTATAGAAAGGAGTCTCATCTGGAGTGTCTTTCAGCAGACTTGCAAAGTGTAAAGCGTGTGCTTACCTGGTAGGCGCTCCTTTTCTCGTTGTTCCCCCTTTTGCCCACACGTATTTAATGCAGAAGACGCTGACCTCCTAATTCTATGTTAGTAGATTTTTACTCCCACACAAACACACAAGCTAAAGAGAGCAGAGTGGCGCAGCGGAAGCGTGCTGGGCCCATAACCCAGAGGTCGATGGATCGAAACCATCCTCTGCTAAAGTTGTCTCCTCTGATATGGGACACCAGGCTTTCATCATAGAAGCACTTTGAAAGATAAAATTATATTCCAAATCTAAATTCACTGTGGACCTTGACCATTTAACATTCCCTTTATTTTATGAGACCTTTGTGTAAAGGTGTGAAAGACCTCTCCCCCATCTATAACTCCATCCTCAGACCCAGAACAATGAGAACAATAGCAGGCTTTCTAAGAGCTGAATAGCGTAGTTTCAGCTGAAACTGGAGACAATAGATGTTTACAGTTTCAGTGTAGTTAGCCCCTCCCTTCAGATAGATATAAGGCATTGGCCATCGGCAATCTGACCAGAACTGAAGAAGCGGCTTGGATGAGCAGCGAAATGTCTTCACTCTTACAACGATTTGTCGAGTTGATAGATTTAAATCTCATCTTTTGCAATGTTTAAAAAACATTTTTGAGGCAATGCTCCCTTGCTCACGGTGTGTGGAACCTAACATCCTAGACCAAAGAAATCTATGTGTACAGATGACGATGCGTTGGCCGTGAATATGTCCCCTTTATGCGGCTGCTTTTGCAGCATTCACCAGTCTGTGTTTCACATTCCACCTCTTACTTGATGATGAATTCTTCAAGGAAAATGAGGAACGCTTCACGAGTTTGCGTGTCATCCTTGCGCAGGGGCCATGCTAATCTTCTCTGTATCGTTCCAATTTTAGTATATGGGTTAGCAAACTAACACAACTGCAGAGTGTTCCAACAATGTTTAAAAAGCACCTTTGAGGCGCTGCTCCCACACTCACGGTGTATGGAACCTCACATCCTGGACCAAAGAAATCCATGTGTACAGCTACGTTGCACATGAATATGTCCCACATCTGTGTGCACTACATCGAGGTGGCCAAGTGCTTGAGGCGATGGACTGCTAATCTATTTCACGCCGCATGTGTAGGTTTGATGCCCATCCTCTTCGCAGCCCTTGCTGTTGCTCCCCTTCTTACTTATGCAGTGTTGACCAGTCTGGGTTCACGTTCAACTTCTTCCTTGCTCTGGCATCTGTGTTGCTGCTCTCTGGTCTCTCTTACAGTCATCCATGTGCACCTATTCTCAATGCCATAATGTGACCAGACCAGGGGTCGGCAACCCGCGGTTCCGGAGCCGCATGCGGCTCTTTCAGCCTCATACTGCGGCTCTGCGTGGCTTGGGAAAATAAATTTTAAGTATTTAATTGTAGTGTATTTTATTTGTGTTAGCTCTTTCTTGTGCTAGTTTAAATCGGAAGATTATTATGATCTTATGATGTCTCCGTGATGACGTATCACGTATAACACATCAGACACGTCGCTCAAAAGTGAGTGAAAATGAGCCAAAACAAAAGTCTTTGGAGAGCTTTTTAACAAAGGAGAAAAGGCCAACTGAGCAACCAGAAGAGGAGACGACCTCTAAGAAAAAGAAAGATCAACAACACCAGGAGTCCTACTTAAAATCTGGGTTTGTCGCTACAGGTTTTTGTCGCTCTGCGAAAAGCAAATGAGGCAATGAAACCCTCAACACTACTTTGGCACATGGAGAATAAGCACCTGGGATTAAACGATATGCCTTTAGAGTTTTTTGAAAGAAACTGCGGAGCAGAGTAGACATAATCACATAATCAGCGCAGGGCTCCCTCCGATGCAGCGGTGTGGTTAAAAACCTCCCCAAGCAGGCATTGGTGGTTCAGTGGAAGAATTCTCGCCTGCCACGCGGGAGGCCCGGGTTCGATTCCCGGCCAATGCAGCGCAAGTTATGGTAGTGAATCCATTCTTTGTTTATGTAGAATGTAAATAATTCTGTCAAAAGGTCGATGTCAGAAGTGGGATTTGAACCCACGCCTCCAGGGGAGACTGCGACCTGAACGCAGCGCCTTAGACCGCTCGGCCATCCTGACACGGTCCACAGTGACACTTTGTTGTTCCACGGGACAGTGACACAGAAAAACAACATGAATTCATTCAGGATTTGCCAGAAAATGAGGAACGCTTCACGAGTTTGCGTGTCATCCTTGCGCAGGGGCCATGCTAATCTTCTCTGTATCGTTCCAATTTTAGTATATGTGTTAGCGAACTAACACAACTGCAGAGTGTTCCAACAATGTTTAAAAAGCACCTTTGAGGCGCTGCTCCCACACTCACGGTGTATGGAACCTCACATCCTGGACCAAAGAAATCCATGTGTACAGATGACGATACATTGCGTGTGAATATGTCCCACATCTGTGTGTACTGTGTCGAGGTGGCCAAGTGCTTGAGCCCATGCCGTTGCAGAAAGAAAGGGCTGTGACGACGACATCTTGACTTTTCTTCTATTAAATAATAAATCATTAAAAATAACGTACATAATGTACGTATCGTACGCTCAAAGACAGCGGTGGAAGTGTGGTCCGTGGTGTGGGCCTGTCCCACTTCAGCAAGACGGCGGCTACACTGAGGAGGGCAGATTCTCGACCGGAACCTTGAAACTACACTTTTGAAGAGTACTTCGTAAGGACCCTTGAAGGGTGCATTTGGCGAATTGAGACACAGCCAGTTTCAGTGTAGTTAGCCCCTCCCTTCAGATAGATATAAGGCAGTGCCCATCGGCAATCTGACCAGAACTGAAGAAGCGGCTTGGATGAGCAGCAAAACGTCTTCACTCTTACAAAGCTTTTTTTAGTTGATAGATTTGAACTTCAGACCAATTTGTCCATGCAGTTTTCCACGCTTTTGCTCACATAATGTTAGAATCACTTGAATCCTGGATCCTCACAGTAGAAATCTGGTGTTTGTCCAACTGCCTCCCATGTGCAGTATACAAAGTTCTCTTTAAAGCTTAACAACATGCCATACCAGTAGAGACAGCACTTTACCTATCTTTCCTTTTGCTCATATAATGGACAAGCTGCCTGAACAGGGACTTGAACCCTGGACCCTCAGATTAAAAGTCTGATGCTCTACCAACTGAGCTACCCAGGCCCTTAACATGAGAGATTTAATGAAGAATGGATCAAAAAATACACAAGCTTTTTAGGCTAAAAAGTTGCATAGAATCTGGTACCAAAGTCATGCCTGACACCCATCTGACTATGGTCCTGCACAGTGCAGTGAGGTTTGGGAATAAATCTCATATGGTTCACTGTACCTGTGGAGCTATACCAGAAACTCTTTCCTAAGTTTCAAACTCCACTGAAAATAAATTTGTCCAGGATGTTTTTCACGCAGAATACAGAGATTTTGCCCTCAGATTAAAAGTTTGATACTCTACTGACTGAGCTATCCAGGCTCTCAACAAAAGGGATTTGCATTCCATGGGATGAAAAAAAATATACACAAGCCTTCAGAGATATGAACTCAGATAGACGGAAGCTGCGCAACTGATTTGGCAATGTCCTAAGCAAGTCACAAACACTTCAGTTCCCTGACCGGGAATCGAACCCGGGCCGCGGCGGTGAGAGCGCCGAATCCTAGCCACTAGACCATCAGGGAGACACTGCACAGCCCCATTTATTAGACAGTACTATTGATTCATCGGTGTGGTGTTTGGAAAAATTTAGAAGATAAAAGTGTGCATTCTGTAAAGACATAGGCCTTGTCCCAATTCGCCAAATGCACCCTTTGAAGGGTCCCTTCGAAGTACTCTTCAAAGTGTAGTTTGAAGGTTCCGGTCGAGAATCTGCCCTCCTCAGTGTAGCCGCCGTCTCGCTGAAGTGGGACAGGCCTACACCACGGACCGCACTTCCACCGCTGTCTTTGAGCGTACGATACGCACATTATGTACGTTATTTTTAATGATTTATTATTTAATAGAAGAAAAGTCAAGATGTCGTCGTCACAGCCCTTTCTTTCTGTTTAGATTGAATATCAGTAGGCAAATATAACGCTTCGAGGTGATTTTTTTACTCAATTGTAGCTACTTCATAACTTAAACAAAATATACCTTGTGAAAACGTAATAACAGAGACAGTGGTAACAATATCATTTTGACATTAATAGTCTATAAACCAGAGACACTGATTAGTTGTACATAAAGTGGGATATTGCAGTTTAATGGTTCGGTATTTTGGCCAGTGGCTACACCACTTTAATAACAGTAGAGGGCACTGTTTCCCTTCTATGCCGTGCCAGTTCTTTTCATCTGATTATTATAAGGTATTGTCTAACAGTGCAGCGCTACATCAAGCTAGTGTCTTGATTTACTAACATGAAAGTAAATGACACGTGCCCACGAGGGGCGCAGACCTATGGAATTTACCGAAACTCATGAAGATTTTGTGCACGTCTCAGGACTCTCTTCTGTCCTTTCCGGAGAGTCCATTGCTTCATTGTTCACATTACCTGTGTTCAACTCATTAAACTCTTCTGACTTTACGTTTCAGTCTCTTGGTCTTTGACGCTTACAATAGAAACGAACATTCTTACATTATTCTTATTGCAGTAATATTTTCTAATGATAATAATGCCTTCTTATTGTCTAGCAATAACTGAACATTCCTTTATTCCATGTAACTCCCCTCCTTTTTAATCATCAAACACACTGTACAGATCTTTATTCAGATTTAACAGTTTCATGTGTACACTGTTGTAGATGAGACAAACCAGTACGAACATTTGAACGTGTATTGTGCAGCGGACTCCATTTTCTTCTCTTTTTTGCGTAGCCGCGGTGCATGATGGGATATAGAAGTGCGTGAAGTGTGCAAGGATGCACGCTTCGGTTACGTCCGATCTCCATGGAAACGGTGCAAAGGGAAGGGCAGGTTTGGCGGCCGCATTCAGTAGGGTGCGTTGAAATGGGACAGCCCTTGTCGCGCCGGAAATTACATAACTGCCCTTCGATGCACACTTCGAATGGTGATTCTAAGGCCAGTTTGGCGAATTGGGACACAGCCATACACAAGAATGTGGGTGAAAGGTCAAACAAGGGTGTGGGTGAAAGGTCAAAAGCTGTGTAACCTGAGCTGAAAGATCAGAAAGGTCATGTCTGTGTGGGGAGGGAAATAAAGTGTTGTTCTACTGATAAGCATGATGGGAAAACTGCTGAGTTGAGTCAAGCGGTTAATAAAAGGCTCAGAAGAGGGAAGGCACAGAGAAGACCTCATGGAAGCAATCTGCGTAGCTTCTTCTCTGTGCTCGCTCCCCTCTGATCAGATTAGAAGAAAAGTCTAACACTTGTCCTGAGGCTTTTTGGGTAAACAGCGCCTCGAGAACAGAGTTTTCTTGACAGAGATCTATGTTTTCACAACAGAAAGCAAACAGGCACTCTGTCCAGGACATACAAGGATGTTTTCTAAGTTTCAAAATCCACAAAAACAAATTTGTCCAGGCTGATTTCCACGTAGAATACAGAGCGTTTTTGTTTTTTTTCAGACATTTCTGAGCATTGTGAGTGCATTGGTGGTATAGTGGTAAGCATCGCTGCTTCCCAAGCAGTGGACCCGGGTTCGATTCCCGGCCAATGCAATCTTCTCACCACAATGGTAAATGTAGTGTACTGTTTAAGTTTTCATGTAGTAAAAAAAATGCATATATACTTCAATCCAAGTGGATGATTTCTTAAAACAGATCTATGATTAGACATTTTAAGGCTAATTTTGTCTGCTATGTGTACGAATGCCCAGAAATTGAATGCACAAGACTCCTAATTTTATGTTAACAGGTTTGAGTACCTGTTTACTCAACCAATCAGCAGAGTGTTGCAGTGGAAGCATGCTGGACCCTTAAACCAGAGGGTGATGAATCGAAACCTTCCCCTGCTAATCCTGGCTCTTCAGATGTTGCACAGGAGGTAATTATTATAGAAAGGAGTCTCATCTGGAGTGTCTTTCAGCAGACTTGCAAAGTGTAAAGCGTGTGCTTACCTGGTAGGCGCTCCTTTTCTCGTTGTTCCCCCTTTTGCCCACACGTATTTAATGCAGAAGACGCTGACCTCCTAATTCTATGTTAGTAGATTTTTACTCCCACACAAACACACAAGCTAAAGAGAGCAGAGTGGCGCAGCGGAAGCGTGCTGGGCCCATAACCCAGAGGTCGATGGATCGAAACCATCCTCTGCTAAAGTTGTCTCCTCTGATATGGGACACCAGGCTTTCATCATAGAAGCATTTTGAAAGATAAAATTATATTCCAAATCTAAATTCACTGTGGACCTTGACCATTTAACATTCCCTTTATTTTATGAGACCTTTGTGTAAAGGTGTGAAAGACCTCTCCCCCATCTATAACTCCATCCTCAGACCCAGAACAATGAGAACAATAGCAGGCTTTCTAAGAGCTGAATAGCGTAGTTTCAGCTGAAACTGGAGACAATAGATGTTTACAGTTTCAGTGTAGTTAGCCCCTCCCTTCAGATAGATATAAGGCATTGGCCATCGGCAATCTGACCAGAACTGAAGAAGCGGCTTGGATGAGCAGCGAAACGTCTTCACTCTTACAACGATTTGTCGAGTTGATAGATTTAAATCTCATCTTTTGCAATGTTTAAAAAACATTTTTGAGGCAATGCTCCCTTGCTCACGGTGTGTGGAACCTAACATCCTAGACCAAAGAAATCTATGTGTACAGATGACGATGCGTTGGCCGTGAATATGTCCCCTTTATGCGACTGCTTTTGCAGCATTCACCAGTCTGTGTTTCACATTCCACCTCTTACTTGATGATGAATTCTTCAAGGAAAATGAGGAACGCTTCACGAGTTTGCGTGTCATCCTTGCGCAGGGGCCATGCTAATCTTCTCTGTATCGTTCCAATTTTAGTATATGGGTTAGCAAACTAACACAACTGCAGAGTGTTCCAACAATGTTTAAAAAGCACCTTTGAGGCGCTGCTCCCACACTCACGGTGTATGGAACCTCACATCCTGGACCAAAGAAATCCATGTGTACAGCTACGTTGCACATGAATATGTCCCACATCTGTGTGCACTACATCGAGGTGGCCAAGTGCTTGAGGCGATGGACTGCTAATCTATTTCACGCCGCATGTGTAGGTTTGATGCCCATCCTCTTCGCAGCCCTTGCTGTTGCTCCCCTTCTTACTTATGCAGTGTTGACCAGTCTGGGTTCACGTTCAACTTCTTCCTTGCTCTGGCATCTGTGTTGCTGCTCTCTGGTCTCTCTTACAGTCATCCATGTGCACCTATTCTCAATGCCATAATGTGACCAGACCAGGGGTCGGCAACCCGCGGTTCCGGAGCCGCATGCGGCTCTTTCAGCCTCATACTGCGGCTCTGCGTGGCTTGGGAAAATAAATTTTAAGTATTTAATTGTAGTGTATTTTGTTTGTGTTAGCTCTTTCTTGTGCTAGTTTAAATCGGAAGATTATTATGATCTTATGATGTCTCCGTGATGACGTATCACGTATAACACATCAGACACGTCGCTCAAAAGTGAGTGAAAATGAGCCAAAACAAAAGTCTTTGGAGAGCTTTTTAACAAAGGAGAAAAGGCCAACTGAGCAACCAGAAGAGGAGACGACCTCTAAGAAAAAGAAAGATCAACAACACCAGGAGTCCTACTTAAAATCTGGGTTTGTCGCTACAGGTTTTTGTCGCTCTGCGAAAAGCAAATGAGGCAATGAAACCCTCAACACTACTTTGGCACATGGAGAATAAGCACCTGGGATTAAACGATATGCCTTTAGAGTTTTTTGAAAGAAACTGCGGAGCAGAGTAGACATAATCACATAATCAGCGCAGGGCTCCCTCCGATGCAGCGGTGTGGTTAAAAACCTCCCCAAGCAGGCATTGGTGGTTCAGTGGAAGAATTCTCGCCTGCCACGCGGGAGGCCCGGGTTCGATTCCCGGCCAATGCAGTGCAAGTTATGGTAGTGAATCCATTCTTTGTTTATGTAGAATGTAAATAATTCTGTCAAAAGGTCGATGTCAGAAGTGGGATTTGAACCCACGCCTCCAGGGGAGACTGCGACCTGAACGCAGCGCCTTAGACCGCTCGGCCATCCTGACACGGTCCACAGTGACACTTTGTTGTTCCACGGGACAGTGACACAGAAAAACAACATGAATTCATTCAGGATTTGCCAGAAAATGAGGAACGCTTCACGAGTTTGCGTGTCATCCTTGCGCAGGGGCCATGCTAATCTTCTCTGTATCGTTCCAATTTTAGTATATGTGTTAGCGAACTAACACAACTGCAGAGTGTTCCAACAATGTTTAAAAAGCACCTTTGAGGCGCTGCTCCCACACTCACGGTGTATGGAACCTCACATCCTGGACCAAAGAAATCCATGTGTACAGATGACGATACATTGCGTGTGAATATGTCCCACATCTGTGTGTACTGTGTCGAGGTGGCCAAGTGCTTGAGCCCATGCCGTTGCAGAAAGAAAGGGCTGTGACGACGACATCTTGACTTTTCTTCTATTAAATAATAAATCATTAAAAATAACGTACATAATGTACGTATCGTACGCTCAAAGACAGCGGTGGAAGTGTGGTCCGTGGTGTGGGCCTGTCCCACTTCAGCAAGATGGCGGCTACACTGAGGAGGGCAGATTCTCGACCGGAACCTTGAAACTACACTTTTGAAGAGTACTTCGTAAGGACCCTTGAAGGGTGCATTTGGCGAATTGAGACACAGCCAGTTTCAGTGTAGTTAGCCCCTCCCTTCAGATAGATATAAGGCAGTGCCCATCGGCAATCTGACCAGAACTGAAGAAGCGGCTTGGATGAGCAGCAAAACGTCTTCACTCTTACAAAGCTTTTTTTAGTTGATAGATTTGAACTTCAGACCAATTTGTCCATGCAGTTTTCCACGCTTTTGCTCACATAATGTTAGAATCACTTGAATCCTCACAGTAGAAATCTGGTGTTTGTCCAACTGCCTCCCATGTGCAGTATACAAAGTTCTCTTTAAAGCTTAACAACATGCCATGCCAGTAGAGACAGCACTTTACCTATCTTTCCTTTTGCTCATATAATGGACAAGCTGCCTGAACAGGGACTTGAACCCTGGACCCTCAGATTAAAAGTCTGATGCTCTACCGACTGAGCTACCCAGGCCCTTAACATGAGAGATTTAATGAAGAATGGATCAAAAAATACACAAGCTTTTTAGGCTAAAAAGTTGCATAGAATCTGGTACCAAAGTCATGCCTGACACCCATCTGACTATGGTCCTGCACAGTGCAGTGAGGTTTGGGAATAAATCTCATATGGTTCACTGTACCTGTGGAGCTATACCAGAAACTCTTTCCTAAGTTTCAAACTCCACTGAAAATAAATTTGTCCAGGATGTTTTTCACGCAGAATACAGAGATTTTGCCCTCAGATTAAAAGTCTGATACTCTACTGACTGAGCTATCCAGGCTCTCAACAAAAGGGATTTGCATTCCATGGGATGAAAAAAAATATACACAAGCCTTCAGAGATATGAACTCAGATAGACAGAAGCTGCGCAACTGATTTGGCAATGTCCTAAGCAAGTCACAAACACTTCAGTTCCCTGACCGGGAATCGAACCCGGGCCGCGGCGGTGAGAGCGCCGAATCCTAGCCACTAGACCATCAGGGAGACACTGCACAGCCCCATTTATTAGACAGTACTATTGATTCATCGGTGTGGTGTTTGGAAAAATTTAGAAGATAAAAGTGTGCATTCTGTAAAGACATAGGCCTTGTCCCAATTCGCCAAATGCACCCTTTGAAGGGTCCCTTCGAAGTACTCTTCAAAGTGTAGTTTGAAGGTTCCGGTCGAGAATCTGCCCTCCTCAGTGTAGCCGCCGTCTCGCTGAAGTGGGACAGGCCTACACCACGGACCGCACTTCCACCGCTGTCTTTGAGCGTACGATACGCACATTATGTACGTTATTTTTAATGATTTATTATTTAATAGAAGAAAAGTCAAGATGTCGTCGTCACAGCCCTTTCTTTCTGTTTAGATTGAATATCAGTAGGCAAATATAACGTTCGAGGTGATTTTTTTACTCAATTGTAGCTACTTCATAACTTAAACAAAATATACCTTGTGAAAACGTAATAACAGAGACAGTGGTAACAATATCATTTTGACATTAATAGTCTATAAACCAGAGACACTGATTAGTTGTACATAAAGTGGGATATTGCAGTTTAATGGTTCGGTATTTTGGCCAGTGCCTACACCACTTTAATACAGTAGAGGGCACTGTTTCCCTTCTATGCCGTGCCAGTTCTTTTCATCTGATTATTATAAGGTATTTTCTAGCAGTGCAGCGCTACATCAAGCTAGTGTCTTGATTTACTAACACGAAGGTAAATGACACGTGCCCACGAGGGGGTGCAGACCTATGGAATGTAAAGGAACACATGAAGATTTTGTGCACGTCTCAGGACTCTCTTCTGTCCTTTCCGGAGAGTCCATTGCTTCATTGTTCACATTACCTGTGTTCAACTCATTAAACTCTTCTGACTTTACGTTTCAGTCTCTTGGTCTTTGACGCTTACAATAGAAACGAACATTCTTACATTATTCTTATTGCAGTAATATTTTCTAATGATAATAATGCCTTCTTATTGTCTAGCAATAACTGAACATTCCTTTATTCCATGTAACTCCCCTCCTTTTTAATCATCAAACACACTGTACAGATCTTTATTCAGATTTAACAGTTTCATGTGTACACTGTTGTAGATGAGACAAACCAGTACGAACATTTGAACGTGTATTGTGCAGCGGACTCCATTTTCTTCTCTTTTTTGCGTAGCCGCGGTGCATGATGGGATATAGAAGTGCGTGAAGTGTGCAAGGATGCACGCTTCGGTTACGTCCGATCTCCATGGAAACGGTGCAAATGGGAAGGGCAGGTTTGGCGGCCGCATTCAGTAGGGTGCGTTGAAATGGGACAGCCCTTGTCGCGCCGGAAATTACATAACTGCCCTTCGATGCACACTTCGAATGGTGATTCTAAGGCCAGTTTGGCGAATTGGGACACAGCCATACACAAGAATGTGGGTGAAAGGTCAAACAAGGGTGTGGGTGAAAGGTCAAAAGCTGTGTAACCTGAGCTGAAAGATCAGAAAGGTCATGTCTGTGTGGGGAGGGAAATAAAGTGTTGTTCTACTGATAAGCATGATGGGAAAACTGCTGAGATGAGTCAAGCGGTTAATAAAAGGCTCAGAAGAGGGAAGGCACAGAGAAGACCTCATGGAAGCAATCTGCGTAGCTTCTTCTCTGTGCTCGCTCCCCTCTGATCAGATTAGAAGAAAAGTCTAACACTTGTCCTGAGGCTTTTTGGGTAAACAGCGCCTCGAGAACAGAGTTTTCTTGACAGAGATCTATGTTTTCACAACAGAAAGCAAACAGGCACTCTGTCCAGGACATACAAGGATGTTTTCTAAGTTTCAAAATCCACAAAAACAAATTTGTCCAGGCTGATTTCCACGTAGAATACAGAGCGTTTTTGTTTTTTTTCAGACATTTCTGAGCATTGTGAGTGCATTGGTGGTATAGTGGTAAGCATCACTGCTTCCCAAGCAGTGGACCCGGGTTCGATTCCCGGCCAATGCAATCTTCTCACCACAATGGTAAATGTAGTGTACTGTTTAAGTTTTCATGTAGTAAAAAAAATGCATATATACTTCAATCCAAGTGGATGATTTCTTAAAACAGATCTATGATTAGACATTTTAAGGCTAATTTTGTCTGCTATGTGTACGAATGCCCAGAAATTGAATGCACAAGACTCCTAATTTTATGTTAACAGGTTTGAGTACCTGTTTACTCAACCAATCAGCAGAGTGTTGCAGTGGAAGCATGCTGGACCCTTAAACCAGAGGGTGATGAATCGAAACCTTCCCCTGCTAATCCTGGCTCTTCAGATGTTGCACAGGAGGTAATTATTATAGAAAGGAGTCTCATCTGGAGTGTCTTTCAGCAGACTTGCAAAGTGTAAAGCGTGTGCTTACCTGGTAGGCGCTCCTTTTCTCGTTGTTCCCCCTTTTGCCCACACGTATTTAATGCAGAAGACGCTGACCTCCTAATTCTATGTTAGTAGATTTTTACTCCCACACAAACACACAAGCTAAAGAGAGCAGAGTGGCGCAGCGGAAGCGTGCTGGGCCCATAACCCAGAGGTCGATGGATCGAAACCATCCTCTGCTAAAGTTGTCTCCTCTGATATGGGACACCAGGCTTTCATCATAGAAGCATTTTGAAAGATAAAATTATATTCCAAATCTAAATTCACTGTGGACCTTGACCATTTAACATTCCCTTTATTTTATGAGACCTTTGTGTAAAGGTGTGAAAGACCTCTCCCCCATCTATAACTCCATCCTCAGACCCAGAACAATGAGAACAATAGCAGGCTTTCTAAGAGCTGAATAGCGTAGTTTCAGCTGAAACTGGAGACAATAGATGTTTACAGTTTCAGTGTAGTTAGCCCCTCCCTTCAGATAGATATAAGGCATTGGCCATCGGCAATCTGACCAGAACTGAAGAAGCGGCTTGGATGAGCAGCGAAATGTCTTCACTCTTACAACGATTTGTCGAGTTGATAGATTTAAATCTCATCTTTTGCAATGTTTAAAAAACATTTTTGAGGCAATGCTCCCTTGCTCACGGTGTGTGGAACCTAACATCCTAGACCAAAGAAATCTATGTGTACAGATGACGATGCGTTGGCCGTGAATATGTCCCCTTTATGCGGCTGCTTTTGCAGCATTCACCAGTCTGTGTTTCACATTCCACCTCTTACTTGATGATGAATTCTTCAAGGAAAATGAGGAACGCTTCACGAGTTTGCGTGTCATCCTTGCGCAGGGGCCATGCTAATCTTCTCTGTATCGTTCCAATTTTAGTATATGGGTTAGCAAACTAACACAACTGCAGAGTGTTCCAACAATGTTTAAAAAGCACCTTTGAGGCGCTGCTCCCACACTCACGGTGTATGGAACCTCACATCCTGGACCAAAGAAATCCATGTGTACAGCTACGTTGCACATGAATATGTCCCACATCTGTGTGCACTACATCGAGGTGGCCAAGTGCTTGAGGCGATGGACTGCTAATCTATTTCACGCCGCATGTGTAGGTTTGATGCCCATCCTCTTCGCAGCCCTTGCTGTTGCTCCCCTTCTTACTTATGCAGTGTTGACCAGTCTGGGTTCACGTTCAACTTCTTCCTTGCTCTGGCATCTGTGTTGCTGCTCTCTGGTCTCTCTTACAGTCATCCATGTGCACCTATTCTCAATGCCATAATGTGACCAGACCAGGGGTCGGCAACCCGCGGTTCCGGAGCCGCATGCGGCTCTTTCAGCCTCATACTGCGGCTCTGCGTGGCTTGGGAAAATAAATTTTAAGTATTTAATTGTAGTGTATTTTATTTGTGTTAGCTCTTTCTTGTGCTAGTTTAAATCGGAAGATTATTATGATCTTATGATGTCTCCGTGATGACGTATCACGTATAACACATCAGACACGTCGCTCAAAAGTGAGTGAAAATGAGCCAAAACAAAAGTCTTTGGAGAGCTTTTTAACAAAGGAGAAAAGGCCAACTGAGCAACCAGAAGAGGAGACGACCTCTAAGAAAAAGAAAGATCAACAACACCAGGAGTCCTACTTAAAATCTGGGTTTGTCGCTACAGGTTTTTGTCGCTCTGCGAAAAGCAAATGAGGCAATGAAACCCTCAACACTACTTTGGCACATGGAGAATAAGCACCTGGGATTAAACGATATGCCTTTAGAGTTTTTTGAAAGAAACTGCGGAGCAGAGTAGACATAATCACATAATCAGCGCAGGGCTCCCTCCGATGCAGCGGTGTGGTTAAAAACCTCCCCAAGCAGGCATTGGTGGTTCAGTGGAAGAATTCTCGCCTGCCACGCGGGAGGCCCGGGTTCGATTCCCGGCCAATGCAGCGCAAGTTATGGTAGTGAATCCATTCTTTGTTTATGTAGAATGTAAATAATTCTGTCAAAAGGTCGATGTCAGAAGTGGGATTTGAACCCACGCCTCCAGGGGAGACTGCGACCTGAACGCAGCGCCTTAGACCGCTCGGCCATCCTGACACGGTCCACAGTGACACTTTGTTGTTCCACGGGACAGTGACACAGAAAAACAACATGAATTCATTCAGGATTTGCCAGAAAATGAGGAACGCTTCACGAGTTTGCGTGTCATCCTTGCGCAGGGGCCATGCTAATCTTCTCTGTATCGTTCCAATTTTAGTATATGTGTTAGCGAACTAACACAACTGCAGAGTGTTCCAACAATGTTTAAAAAGCACCTTTGAGGCGCTGCTCCCACACTCACGGTGTATGGAACCTCACATCCTGGACCAAAGAAATCCATGTGTACAGATGACGATACATTGCGTGTGAATATGTCCCACATTTGTGTGTACTGTGTCGAGGTGGCCAAGTGCTTGAGCCCATGCCGTTGCAGAAAGAAAGGGCTGTGACGACGACATCTTGACTTTTCTTCTATTAAATAATAAATCATTAAAAATAACGTACATAATGTACGTATCATACGCTCAAAGACAGCGGTGGAAGTGTGGTCCGTGGTGTGGGCCTGTCCCACTTCAGCAAGATGGCGGCTACACTGAGGAGGGCAGATTCTCGACCGGAACCTTGAAACTACACTTTTGAAGAGTACTTCGTAAGGACCCTTGAAGGGTGCATTTGGCGAATTGAGACACAGCCAGTTTCAGTGTAGTTAGCCCCTCCCTTCAGATAGATATAAGGCAGTGCCCATCGGCAATCTGACCAGAACTGAAGAAGCGGCTTGGATGAGCAGCAAAACGTCTTCACTCTTACAAAGCTTTTTTTAGTTGATAGATTTGAACTTCAGACCAATTTGTCCATGCAGTTTTCCACGCTTTTGCTCACATAATGTTAGAATCACTTGAATCCTGGATCCTCACAGTAGAAATCTGGTGTTTGTCCAACTGCCTCCCATGTGCAGTATACAAAGTTCTCTTTAAAGCTTAACAACATGCCATACCAGTAGAGACAGCACTTTACCTATCTTTCCTTTTGCTCATATAATGGACAAGCTGCCTGAACAGGGACTTGAACCCTGGACCCTCAGATTAAAAGTCTGATGCTCTACTGACTGAGCTACCCAGGCCCTTAACATGAGAGATTTAATGAAGAATGGATCAAAAAATACACAAGCTTTTTAGGCTAAAAAGTTGCATAGAATCTGGTACCAAAGTCATGCCTGACACCCATCTGACTATGGTCCTGCACAGTGCAGTGAGGTTTGGGAATAAATCTCATATGGTTCACTGTACCTGTGGAGCTATACCAGAAACTCTTTCCTAAGTTTCAAACTCCACTGAAAATAAATTTGTCCAGGATGTTTTTCACGCAGAATACATTCCCATTCCATGGGATGAAAAAAAATATACACAAGCCTTCAGAGATATGAACTCAGATAGACGGAAGCTGCGCAACTGATTTGGCAATGTCCTAAGCAAGTCACAAACACTTCAGTTCCCTGACCGGGAATCGAACCCGGGCCGCGGCGGTGAGAGCGCCGAATCCTAGCCACTAGACCATCAGGGAGACACTGCACAGCCCCATTTATTAGACAGTACTATTGATTCATCGGTGTGGTGTTTGGAAAAATTTAGAAGATAAAAGTGTGCATTCTGTAAAGACATAGGCCTTGTCCCAATTCGCCAAATGCACCCTTTGAAGGGTCCCTTCGAAGTACTCTTCAAAGTGTAGTTTGAAGGTTCCGGTCGAGAATCTGCCCTCCTCAGTGTAGCCGCCGTCTCGCTGAAGTGGGACAGGCCTACACCACGGACCGCACTTCCACCGCTGTCTTTGAGCGTACGATACGCACATTATGTACGTTATTTTTAATGATTTATTATTTAATAGAAGAAAAGTCAAGATGTCGTCGTCACAGCCCTTTCTTTCTGTTTAGATTGAATATCAGTAGGCAAATATAACGTTCGAGGTGATTTTTTTACTCAATTGTAGCTACTTCATAACTTAAACAAAATATACCTTGTGAAAACGTAATAACAGAGACAGTGGTAACAATATCATTTTGACATTAATAGTCTATAAACCAGAGACACTGATTAGTTGTACATAAAGTGGGATATTGCAGTTTAATGGTTCGGTATTTTGGCCAGTGCCTACACCACTTTAATACAGTAGAGGGCACTGTTTCCCTTCTATGCCGTGCCAGTTCTTTTCATCTGATTATTATAAGGTATTTTCTAGCAGTGCAGCGCTACATCAAGCTAGTGTCTTGATTTACTAACACGAAGGTAAATGACACGTGCCCACGAGGGGGTGCAGACCTATGGAATGTAAAGGAACACATGAAGATTTTGTGCACGTCTCAGGACTCTCTTCTGTCCTTTCCGGAGAGTCCATTGCTTCATTGTTCACATTACCTGTGTTCAACTCATTAAACTCTTCTGACTTTACGTTTCAGTCTCTTGGTCTTTGACGCTTACAATAGAAACGAACATTCTTACATTATTCTTATTGCAGTAATATTTTCTAATGATAATAATGCCTTCTTATTGTCTAGCAATAACTGAACATTCCTTTATTCCATGTAACTCCCCTCCTTTTTAATCATCAAACACACTGTACAGATCTTTATTCAGATTTAACAGTTTCATGTGTACACTGTTGTAGATGAGACAAACCAGTACGAACATTTGAACGTGTATTGTGCAGCGGACTCCATTTTCTTCTCTTTTTTGCGTAGCCGCGGTGCATGATGGGATATAGAAGTGCATGAAGTGTGCAAGGATGCACGCTTCGGTTACGTCCGATCTCCATGGAAACGGTGCAAAGGGAAGGGCAGGTTTGGCGGCCGCATTCAGTAGGGTGCGTTGAAATGGGACAGCCCTTGTCGCGCCGGAAATTACATAACTGCCCTTCGATGCACACTTCGAATGGTGATTCTAAGGCCAGTTTGGCGAATTGGGACACAGCCATACACAAGAATGTGGGTGAAAGGTCAAACAAGGGTGTGGGTGAAAGGTCAAAAGCTGTGTAACCTGAGCTGAAAGATCAGAAAGGTCATGTCTGTGTGGGGAGGGAAATAAAGTGTTGTTCTACTGATAAGCATGATGGGAAAACTGCTGAGATGAGTCAAGCGGTTAATAAAAGGCTCAGAAGAGGGAAGGCACAGAGAAGACCTCATGGAAGCAATCTGCGTAGCTTCTTCTCTGTGCTCGCTCCCCTCTGATCAGATTAGAAGAAAAGTCTAACACTTGTCCTGAGGCTTTTTGGGTAAACAGCGCCTCGAGAACAGAGTTTTCTTGACAGAGATCTATGTTTTCACAACAGAAAGCAAACAGGCACTCTGTCCAGGACATACAAGGATGTTTTCTAAGTTTCAAAATCCACAAAAACAAATTTGTCCAGGCTGATTTCCACGTAGAATACAGAGCGTTTTTGTTTTTTTTCAGACATTTCTGAGCATTGTGAGTGCATTGGTGGTATAGTGGTAAGCATCGCTGCTTCCCAAGCAGTGGACCCGGGTTCGATTCCCGGCCAATGCAATCTTCTCACCGCAATGGTAAATGTAGTGTACTGTTTAAGTTTTCATGTAGTAAAAAAAATGCATATATACTTCAATCCAAGTGGATGATTTCTTAAAACAGATCTATGATTAGACATTTTAAGGCTAATTTTGTCTGCTATGTGTACGAATGCCCAGAAATTGAATGCACAAGACTCCTAATTTTATGTTAACAGGTTTGAGTACCTGTTTACTCAACCAATCAGCAGAGTGTTGCAGTGGAAGCATGCTGGACCCTTAAACCAGAGGGTGATGAATCGAAACCTTCCCCTGCTAATCCTGGCTCTTCAGATGTTGCACAGGAGGTAATTATTATAGAAAGGAGTCTCATCTGGAGTGTCTTTCAGCAGACTTGCAAAGTGTAAAGCGTGTGCTTACCTGGTAGGCGCTCCTTTTCTCGTTGTTCCCCCTTTTGCCCACACGTATTTAATGCAGAAGACGCTGACCTCCTAATTCTATGTTAGTAGATTTTTACTCCCACACAAACACACAAGCTAAAGAGAGCAGAGTGGCGCAGCGGAAGCGTGCTGGGCCCATAACCCAGAGGTCGATGGATCGAAACCATCCTCTGCTAAAGTTGTCTCCTCTGATATGGGACACCAGGCTTTCATCATAGAAGCATTTTGAAAGATAAAATTATATTCCAAATCTAAATTCACTGTGGACCTTGACCATTTAACATTCCCTTTATTTTATGAGACCTTTGTGTAAAGGTGTGAAAGACCTCTCCCCCATCTATAACTCCATCCTCAGACCCAGAACAATGAGAACAATAGCAGGCTTTCTAAGAGCTGAATAGCGTAGTTTCAGCTGAAACTGGAGACAATAGATGTTTACAGTTTCAGTGTAGTTAGCCCCTCCCTTCAGATAGATATAAGGCATTGGCCATCGGCAATCTGACCAGAACTGAAGAAGCGGCTTGGATGAGCAGCGAAACGTCTTCACTCTTACAACGATTTGTCGAGTTGATAGATTTAAATCTCATCTTTTGCAATGTTTAAAAAACATTTTTGAGGCAATGCTCCCTTGCTCACGGTGTGTGGAACCTAACATCCTAGACCAAAGAAATCTATGTGTACAGATGACGATGCGTTGGCCGTGAATATGTCCCCTTTATGCGGCTGCTTTTGCAGCATTCACCAGTCTGTGTTTCACATTCCACCTCTTACTTGATGATGAATTCTTCAAGGAAAATGAGGAACGCTTCACGAGTTTGCGTGTCATCCTTGCGCAGGGGCCATGCTAATCTTCTCTGTATCGTTCCAATTTTAGTATATGGGTTAGCAAACTAACACAACTGCAGAGTGTTCCAACAATGTTTAAAAAGCACCTTTGAGGCGCTGCTCCCACACTCACGGTGTATGGAACCTCACATCCTGGACCAAAGAAATCCATGTGTACAGCTACGTTGCACATGAATATGTCCCACATCTGTGTGCACTACATCGAGGTGGCCAAGTGCTTGAGGCGATGGACTGCTAATCTATTTCACGCCGCATGTGTAGGTTTGATGCCCATCCTCTTCGCAGCCCTTGCTGTTGCTCCCCTTCTTACTTATGCAGTGTTGACCAGTCTGGGTTCACGTTCAACTTCTTCCTTGCTCTGGCATCTGTGTTGCTGCTCTCTGGTCTCTCTTACAGTCATCCATGTGCACCTATTCTCAATGCCATAATGTGACCAGACCAGGGGTCGGCAACCCGCGGTTCCGGAGCCGCATGCGGCTCTTTCAGCCTCATACTGCGGCTCTGCGTGGCTTGGGAAAATAAATTTTAAGTATTTAATTGTAGTGTATTTTATTTGTGTTAGCTCTTTCTTGTGCTAGTTTAAATCGGAAGATTATTATGATCTTATGATGTCTCCGTGATGACGTATCACGTATAACACATCAGACACGTCGCTCAAAAGTGAGTGAAAATGAGCCAAAACAAAAGTCTTTGGAGAGCTTTTTAACAAAGGAGAAAAGGCCAACTGAGCAACCAGAAGAGGAGACGACCTCTAAGAAAAAGAAAGATCAACAACACCAGGAGTCCTACTTAAAATCTGGGTTTGTCGCTACAGGTTTTTGTCGCTCTGCGAAAAGCAAATGAGGCAATGAAACCCTCAACACTACTTTGGCACATGGAGAATAAGCACCTGGGATTAAACGATATGCCTTTAGAGTTTTTTGAAAGAAACTGCGGAGCAGAGTAGACATAATCACATAATCAGCGCAGGGCTCCCTCCGATGCAGCGGTGTGGTTAAAAACCTCCCCAAGCAGGCATTGGTGGTTCAGTGGAAGAATTCTCGCCTGCCACGCGGGAGGCCCGGGTTCGATTCCCGGCCAATGCAGCGCAAGTTATGGTAGTGAATCCATTCTTTGTTTATGTAGAATGTAAATGTAATTCTGTCAAAAGGTCGATGTCAGAAGTGGGATTTGAACCCACGCCTCCAGGGGAGACTGCGACCTGAACGCAGCGCCTTAGACCGCTCGGCCATCCTGACACGGTCCACAGTGACACTTTGTTGTTCCACGGGACAGTGACACAGAAAAACAACATGAATTCATTCAGGATTTGCCAGAAAATGAGGAACGCTTCACGAGTTTGCGTGTCATCCTTGCGCAGGGGCCATGCTAATCTTCTCTGTATCGTTCCAATTTTAGTATATGTGTTAGCGAACTAACACAACTGCAGAGTGTTCCAACAATGTTTAAAAAGCACCTTTGAGGCGCTGCTCCCACACTCACGGTGTATGGAACCTCACATCCTGGACCAAAGAAATCCATGTGTACAGATGACGATACATTGCGTGTGAATATGTCCCACATCTGTGTGTACTGTGTCGAGGTGGCCAAGTGCTTGAGCCCATGCCGTTGCAGAAAGAAAGGGCTGTGACGACGACATCTTGACTTTTCTTCTATTAAATAATAAATCATTAAAAATAACGTACATAATGTATGTATCGTACGCTCAAAGACAGCGGTGGAAGTGTGGTCCGTGGTGTGGGCCTGTCCCACTTCAGCAAGACGGCGGCTACACTGAGGAGGGCAGATTCTCGACCGGAACCTTGAAACTACACTTTTGAAGAGTACTTCGTAAGGACCCTTGAAGGGTGCATTTGGCGAATTGAGACACAGCCAGTTTCAGTGTAGTTAGCCCCTCCCTTCAGATAGATATAAGGCAGTGCCCATCGGCAATCTGACCAGAACTGAAGAAGCGGCTTGGATGAGCAGCAAAACGTCTTCACTCTTACAAAGCTTTTTTTAGTTGATAGATTTGAACTTCAGACCAATTTGTCCATGCAGTTGTCCACGCTTTTGCTCACATAATGTTAGAATCACTTGAATCCTCACAGTAGAAATCTGGTGTTTGTCCAACTGCCTCCCATGTGCAGTATACAAAGTTCTCTTTAAAGCTTAACAACATGCCATGCCAGTAGAGACAGCACTTTACCTATCTTACCTTTTGCTCATATAATGGACAAGCTGCCTGAACAGGGACTTGAACCCTGGACCCTCAGATTAAAAGTCTGATGCTCTACCGACTGAGCTACCCAGGCCCTTAACATGAGAGATTTAATGAAGAATGGATCAAAAAATACACAAGCTTTTTAGGCTAAAAAGTTGCATAGAATCTGGTACCAAAGTCATGCCTGACACCCATCTGACTATGGTCCTGCACAGTGCAGTGAGGTTTGGGAATAAATCTCATATGGTTCACTGTACCTGTGGAGCTATACCAGAAACTCTTTCCTAAGTTTCAAACTCCACTGAAAATAAATTTGTCCAGGATGTTTTTCACGCAGAATACAGAGATTTTGCCCTCAGATTAAAAGTCTGATACTCTACTGACTGAGCTATCCAGGCTCTCAACAAAAGGGATTTGCATTCCATGGGATGAAAAAAAATATACACAAGCCTTCAGAGATATGAACTCAGATAGACAGAAGCTGCGCAACTGATTTGGCAATGTCCTAAGCAAGTCACAAACACTTCAGTTCCCTGACCGGGAATCGAACCCGGGCCGCGGCGGTGAGAGCGCCGAATCCTAGCCACTAGACCATCAGGGAGACACTGCACAGCCCCATTTATTAGACAGTACTATTGATTCATCGGTGTGGTGTTTGGAAAAATTTAGAAGATAAAAGTGTGCATTCTGTAAAGACATAGGCCTTGTCCCAATTCGCCAAATGCACCCTTTGAAGGGTCCCTTCGAAGTACTCTTCAAAGTGTAGTTTGAAGGTTCCGGTCGAGAATCTGCCCTCCTCAGTGTAGCCGCCGTCTCGCTGAAGTGGGACAGGCCTACACCACGGACCGCACTTCCACCGCTGTCTTTGAGCGTACGATACGCACATTATGTACGTTATTTTTAATGATTTATTATTTAATAGAAGAAAAGTCAAGATGTCGTCGTCACAGCCCTTTCTTTCTGTTTAGATTGAATATCAGTAGGCAAATATAACGTTCGAGGTGATTTTTTTACTCAATTGTAGCTACTTCATAACTTAAACAAAATATACCTTGTGAAAACGTAATAACAGAGACAGTGGTAACAATATCATTTTGACATTAATAGTCTATAAACCAGAGACACTGATTAGTTGTACATAAAGTGGGATATTGCAGTTTAATGGTTCGGTATTTTGGCCAGTGCCTACACCACTTTAATACAGTAGAGGGCACTGTTTCCCTTCTATGCCGTGCCAGTTCTTTTCATCTGATTATTATAAGGTATTTTCTAGCAGTGCAGCGCTACATCAAGCTAGTGTCTTGATTTACTAACACGAAGGTAAATGACACGTGCCCACGAGGGGGTGCAGACCTATGGAATGTAAAGGAACACATGAAGATTTTGTGCACGTCTCAGGACTCTCTTCTGTCCTTTCCGGAGAGTCCATTGCTTCATTGTTCACATTACCTGTGTTCAACTCATTAAACTCTTCTGACTTTACGTTTCAGTCTCTTGGTCTTTGACGCTTACAATAGAAACGAACATTCTTACATTATTCTTATTGCAGTAATATTTTCTAATGATAATAATGCCTTCTTATTGTCTAGCAATAACTGAACATTCCTTTATTCCATGTAACTCCCCTCCTTTTTAATCATCAAACACACTGTACAGATCTTTATTCAGATTTAACAGTTTCATGTGTACACTGTTGTAGATGAGACAAACCAGTACGAACATTTGAACGTGTATTGTGCAGCGGACTCCATTTTCTTCTCTTTTTTGCGTAGCCGCGGTGCATGATGGGATATAGAAGTGCATGAAGTGTGCAAGGATGCACGCTTCGGTTACGTCCGATCTCCATGGAAACGGTGCAAAGGGAAGGGCAGGTTTGGCGGCCGCATTCAGTAGGGTGCGTTGAAATGGGACAGCCCTTGTCGCGCCGGAAATTACATAACTGCCCTTCGATGCACACTTCGAATGGTGATTCTAAGGCCAGTTTGGCGAATTGGGACACAGCCATACACAAGAATGTGGGTGAAAGGTCAAACAAGGGTGTGGGTGAAAGGTCAAAAGCTGTGTAACCTGAGCTGAAAGATCAGAAAGGTCATGTCTGTGTGGGGAGGGAAATAAAGTGTTGTTCTACTGATAAGCATGATGGGAAAACTGCTGAGATGAGTCAAGCGGTTAATAAAAGGCTCAGAAGAGGGAAGGCACAGAGAAGACCTCATGGAAGCAATCTGCGTAGCTTCTTCTCTGTGCTCGCTCCCCTCTGATCAGATTAGAAGAAAAGTCTAACACTTGTCCTGAGGCTTTTTGGGTAAACAGCGCCTCGAGAACAGAGTTTTCTTGACAGAGATCTATGTTTTCACAACAGAAAGCAAACAGGCACTCTGTCCAGGACATACAAGGATGTTTTCTAAGTTTCAAAATCCACAAAAACAAATTTGTCCAGGCTGATTTCCACGTAGAATACAGAGCGTTTTTGTTTTTTTTCAGACATTTCTGAGCATTGTGAGTGCATTGGTGGTATAGTGGTAAGCATCGCTGCTTCCCAAGCAGTGGACCCGGGTTCGATTCCCGGCCAATGCAATCTTCTCACCGCAATGGTAAATGTAGTGTACTGTTTAAGTTTTCATGTAGTAAAAAAAATGCATATATACTTCAATCCAAGTGGATGATTTCTTAAAACAGATCTATGATTAGACATTTTAAGGCTAATTTTGTCTGCTATGTGTACGAATGCCCAGAAATTGAATGCACAAGACTCCTAATTTTATGTTAACAGGTTTGAGTACCTGTTTACTCAACCAATCAGCAGAGTGTTGCAGTGGAAGCATGCTGGACCCTTAAACCAGAGGGTGATGAATCGAAACCTTCCCCTGCTAATCCTGGCTCTTCAGATGTTGCACAGGAGGTAATTATTATAGAAAGGAGTCTCATCTGGAGTGTCTTTCAGCAGACTTGCAAAGTGTAAAGCGTGTGCTTACCTGGTAGGCGCTCCTTTTCTCGTTGTTCCCCCTTTTGCCCACACGTATTTAATGCAGAAGACGCTGACCTCCTAATTCTATGTTAGTAGATTTTTACTCCCACACAAACACACAAGCTAAAGAGAGCAGAGTGGCGCAGCGGAAGCGTGCTGGGCCCATAACCCAGAGGTCGATGGATCGAAACCATCCTCTGCTAAAGTTGTCTCCTCTGATATGGGACACCAGGCTTTCATCATAGAAGCATTTTGAAAGATAAAATTATATTCCAAATCTAAATTCACTGTGGACCTTGACCATTTAACATTCCCTTTATTTTATGAGACCTTTGTGTAAAGGTGTGAAAGACCTCTCCCCCATCTATAACTCCATCCTCAGACCCAGAACAATGAGAACAATAGCAGGCTTTCTAAGAGCTGAATAGCGTAGTTTCAGCTGAAACTGGAGACAATAGATGTTTACAGTTTCAGTGTAGTTAGCCCCTCCCTTCAGATAGATATAAGGCATTGGCCATCGGCAATCTGACCAGAACTGAAGAAGCGGCTTGGATGAGCAGCGAAACGTCTTCACTCTTACAACGATTTGTCGAGTTGATAGATTTAAATCTCATCTTTTGCAATGTTTAAAAAACATTTTTGAGGCAATGCTCCCTTGCTCACGGTGTGTGGAACCTAACATCCTAGACCAAAGAAATCTATGTGTACAGATGACGATGCGTTGGCCGTGAATATGTCCCCTTTATGCGGCTGCTTTTGCAGCATTCACCAGTCTGTGTTTCACATTCCACCTCTTACTTGATGATGAATTCTTCAAGGAAAATGAGGAACGCTTCACGAGTTTGCGTGTCATCCTTGCGCAGGGGCCATGCTAATCTTCTCTGTATCGTTCCAATTTTAGTATATGGGTTAGCAAACTAACACAACTGCAGAGTGTTCCAACAATGTTTAAAAAGCACCTTTGAGGCGCTGCTCCCACACTCACGGTGTATGGAACCTCACATCCTGGACCAAAGAAATCCATGTGTACAGCTACGTTGCACATGAATATGTCCCACATCTGTGTGCACTACATCGAGGTGGCCAAGTGCTTGAGGCGATGGACTGCTAATCTATTTCACGCCGCATGTGTAGGTTTGATGCCCATCCTCTTCGCAGCCCTTGCTGTTGCTCCCCTTCTTACTTATGCAGTGTTGACCAGTCTGGGTTCACGTTCAACTTCTTCCTTGCTCTGGCATCTGTGTTGCTGCTCTCTGGTCTCTCTTACAGTCATCCATGTGCACCTATTCTCAATGCCATAATGTGACCAGACCAGGGGTCGGCAACCCGCGGTTCCGGAGCCGCATGCGGCTCTTTCAGCCTCATACTGCGGCTCTGCGTGGCTTGGGAAAATAAATTTTAAGTATTTAATTGTAGTGTATTTTATTTGTGTTAGCTCTTTCTTGTGCTAGTTTAAATCGGAAGATTATTATGATCTTATGATGTCTCCGTGATGACGTATCACGTATAACACATCAGACACGTCGCTCAAAAGTGAGTGAAAATGAGCCAAAACAAAAGTCTTTGGAGAGCTTTTTAACAAAGGAGAAAAGGCCAACTGAGCAACCAGAAGAGGAGACGACCTCTAAGAAAAAGAAAGATCAACAACACCAGGAGTCCTACTTAAAATCTGGGTTTGTCGCTACAGGTTTTTGTCGCTCTGCGAAAAGCAAATGAGGCAATGAAACCCTCAACACTACTTTGGCACATGGAGAATAAGCACCTGGGATTAAACGATATGCCTTTAGAGTTTTTTGAAAGAAACTGCGGAGCAGAGTAGACATAATCACATAATCAGCGCAGGGCTCCCTCCGATGCAGCGGTGTGGTTAAAAACCTCCCCAAGCAGGCATTGGTGGTTCAGTGGAAGAATTCTCGCCTGCCACGCGGGAGGCCCGGGTTCGATTCCCGGCCAATGCAGCGCAAGTTATGGTAGTGAATCCATTCTTTGTTTATGTAGAATGTAAATTAATTCTGTCAAAAGGTCGATGTCAGAAGTGGGATTTGAACCCACGCCTCCAGGGGAGACTGCGACCTGAACGCAGCGCCTTAGACCGCTCGGCCATCCTGACACGGTCCACAGTGACACTTTGTTGTTCCACGGGACAGTGACACAGAAAAACAACATGAATTCATTCAGGATTTGCCAGAAAATGAGGAACGCTTCACGAGTTTGCGTGTCATCCTTGCGCAGGGGCCATGCTAATCTTCTCTGTATCGTTCCAATTTTAGTATATGTGTTAGCGAACTAACACAACTGCAGAGTGTTCCAACAATGTTTAAAAAGCACCTTTGAGGCGCTGCTCCCACACTCACGGTGTATGGAACCTCACATCCTGGACCAAAGAAATCCATGTGTACAGATGACGATACATTGCGTGTGAATATGTCCCACATCTGTGTGTACTGTGTCGAGGTGGCCAAGTGCTTGAGCCCATGCCGTTGCAGAAAGAAAGGGCTGTGACGACGACATCTTGACTTTTCTTCTATTAAATAATAAATCATTAAAAATAACGTACATAATGTATGTATCGTACGCTCAAAGACAGCGGTGGAAGTGTGGTCCGTGGTGTGGGCCTGTCCCACTTCAGCAAGACGGCGGCTACACTGAGGAGGGCAGATTCTCGACCGGAACCTTGAAACTACACTTTTGAAGAGTACTTCGTAAGGACCCTTGAAGGGTGCATTTGGCGAATTGAGACACAGCCAGTTTCAGTGTAGTTAGCCCCTCCCTTCAGATAGATATAAGGCAGTGCCCATCGGCAATCTGACCAGAACTGAAGAAGCGGCTTGGATGAGCAGCAAAACGTCTTCACTCTTACAAAGCTTTTTTTAGTTGATAGATTTGAACTTCAGACCAATTTGTCCATGCAGTTGTCCACGCTTTTGCTCACATAATGTTAGAATCACTTGAATCCTCACAGTAGAAATCTGGTGTTTGTCCAACTGCCTCCCATGTGCAGTATACAAAGTTCTCTTTAAAGCTTAACAACATGCCATGCCAGTAGAGACAGCACTTTACCTATCTTACCTTTTGCTCATATAATGGACAAGCTGCCTGAACAGGGACTTGAACCCTGGACCCTCAGATTAAAAGTCTGATGCTCTACCGACTGAGCTACCCAGGCCCTTAACATGAGAGATTTAATGAAGAATGGATCAAAAAATACACAAGCTTTTTAGGCTAAAAAGTTGCATAGAATCTGGTACCAAAGTCATGCCTGACACCCATCTGACTATGGTCCTGCACAGTGCAGTGAGGTTTGGGAATAAATCTCATATGGTTCACTGTACCTGTGGAGCTATACCAGAAACTCTTTCCTAAGTTTCAAACTCCACTGAAAATAAATTTGTCCAGGATGTTTTTCACGCAGAATACAGAGATTTTGCCCTCAGATTAAAAGTCTGATACTCTACTGACTGAGCTATCCAGGCTCTCAACAAAAGGGATTTGCATTCCATGGGATGAAAAAAAATATACACAAGCCTTCAGAGATATGAACTCAGATAGACAGAAGCTGCGCAACTGATTTGGCAATGTCCTAAGCAAGTCACAAACACTTCAGTTCCCTGACCGGGAATCGAACCCGGGCCGCGGCGGTGAGAGCGCCGAATCCTAGCCACTAGACCATCAGGGAGACACTGCACAGCCCCATTTATTAGACAGTACTATTGATTCATCGGTGTGGTGTTTGGAAAAATTTAGAAGATAAAAGTGTGCATTCTGTAAAGACATAGGCCTTGTCCCAATTCGCCAAATGCACCCTTTGAAGGGTCCCTTCGAAGTACTCTTCAAAGTGTAGTTTGAAGGTTCCGGTCGAGAATCTGCCCTCCTCAGTGTAGCCGCCGTCTCGCTGAAGTGGGACAGGCCTACACCACGGACCGCACTTCCACCGCTGTCTTTGAGCGTACGATACGCACATTATGTACGTTATTTTTAATGATTTATTATTTAATAGAAGAAAAGTCAAGATGTCGTCGTCACAGCCCTTTCTTTCTGTTTAGATTGAATATCAGTAGGCAAATATAACGTTCGAGGTGATTTTTTTACTCAATTGTAGCTACTTCATAACTTAAACAAAATATACCTTGTGAAAACGTAATAACAGAGACAGTGGTAACAATATCATTTTGACATTAATAGTCTATAAACCAGAGACACTGATTAGTTGTACATAAAGTGGGATATTGCAGTTTAATGGTTCGGTATTTTGGCCAGTGCCTACACCACTTTAATACAGTAGAGGGCACTGTTTCCCTTCTATGCCGTGCCAGTTCTTTTCATCTGATTATTATAAGGTATTTTCTAGCAGTGCAGCGCTACATCAAGCTAGTGTCTTGATTTACTAACACGAAGGTAAATGACACGTGCCCACGAGGGGGTGCAGACCTATGGAATGTAAAGGAACACATGAAGATTTTGTGCACGTCTCAGGACTCTCTTCTGTCCTTTCCGGAGAGTCCATTGCTTCATTGTTCACATTACCTGTGTTCAACTCATTAAACTCTTCTGACTTTACGTTTCAGTCTCTTGGTCTTTGACGCTTACAATAGAAACGAACATTCTTACATTATTCTTATTGCAGTAATATTTTCTAATGATAATAATGCCTTCTTATTGTCTAGCAATAACTGAACATTCCTTTATTCCATGTAACTCCCCTCCTTTTTAATCATCAAACACACTGTACAGATCTTTATTCAGATTTAACAGTTTCATGTGTACACTGTTGTAGATGAGACAAACCAGTACGAACATTTGAACGTGTATTGTGCAGCGGACTCCATTTTCTTCTCTTTTTTGCGTAGCCGCGGTGCATGATGGGATATAGAAGTGCGTGAAGTGTGCAAGGATGCACGCTTCGGTTACGTCCGATCTCCATGGAAACGGTGCAAAGGGAAGGGCAGGTTTGGCGGCCGCATTCAGTAGGGTGCGTTGAAATGGGACAGCCCTTGTCGCGCCGGAAATTACATAACTGCCCTTCGATGCACACTTCGAATGGTGATTCTAAGGCCAGTTTGGCGAATTGGGACACAGCCATACACAAGAATGTGGGTGAAAGGTCAAACAAGGGTGTGGGTGAAAGGTCAAAAGCTGTGTAACCTGAGCTGAAAGATCAGAAAGGTCATGTCTGTGTGGGGAGGGAAATAAAGTGTTGTTCTACTGATAAGCATGATGGGAAAACTGCTGAGATGAGTCAAGCGGTTAATAAAAGGCTCAGAAGAGGGAAGGCACAGAGAAGACCTCATGGAAGCAATCTGCGTAGCTTCTTCTCTGTGCTCGCTCCCCTCTGATCAGATTAGAAGAAAAGTCTAACACTTGTCCTGAGGCTTTTTGGGTAAACAGCGCCTCGAGAACAGAGTTTTCTTGACAGAGATCTATGTTTTCACAACAGAAAGCAAACAGGCACTCTGTCCAGGACATACAAGGATGTTTTCTAAGTTTCAAAATCCACAAAAACAAATTTGTCCAGGCTGATTTCCACGTAGAATACAGAGCGTTTTTGTTTTTTTTCAGACATTTCTGAGCATTGTGAGTGCATTGGTGGTATAGTGGTAAGCATCGCTGCTTCCCAAGCAGTGGACCCGGGTTCGATTCCCGGCCAATGCAATCTTCTCACCACAATGGTAAATGTAGTGTACTGTTTAAGTTTTCATGTAGTAAAAAAAATGCATATATACTTCAATCCAAGTGGATGATTTCTTAAAACAGATCTATGATTAGACATTTTAAGGCTAATTTTGTCTGCTATGTGTACGAATGCCCAGAAATTGAATGCACAAGACTCCTAATTTTATGTTAACAGGTTTGAGTACCTGTTTACTCAACCAATCAGCAGAGTGTTGCAGTGGAAGCATGCTGGACCCTTAAACCAGAGGGTGATGAATCGAAACCTTCCCCTGCTAATCCTGGCTCTTCAGATGTTGCACAGGAGGTAATTATTATAGAAAGGAGTCTCATCTGGAGTGTCTTTCAGCAGACTTGCAAAGTGTAAAGCGTGTGCTTACCTGGTAGGCGCTCCTTTTCTCGTTGTTCCCCCTTTTGCCCACACGTATTTAATGCAGAAGACGCTGACCTCCTAATTCTATGTTAGTAGATTTTTACTCCCACACAAACACACAAGCTAAAGAGAGCAGAGTGGCGCAGCGGAAGCGTGCTGGGCCCATAACCCAGAGGTCGATGGATCGAAACCATCCTCTGCTAAAGTTGTCTCCTCTGATATGGGACACCAGGCTTTCATCATAGAAGCATTTTGAAAGATAAAATTATATTCCAAATCTAAATTCACTGTGGACCTTGACCATTTAACATTCCCTTTATTTTATGAGACCTTTGTGTAAAGGTGTGAAAGACCTCTCCCCCATCTATAACTCCATCCTCAGACCCAGAACAATGAGAACAATAGCAGGCTTTCTAAGAGCTGAATAGCGTAGTTTCAGCTGAAACTGGAGACAATAGATGTTTACAGTTTCAGTGTAGTTAGCCCCTCCCTTCAGATAGATATAAGGCATTGGCCATCGGCAATCTGACCAGAACTGAAGAAGCGGCTTGGATGAGCAGCGAAACGTCTTCACTCTTACAACGATTTGTCGAGTTGATAGATTTAAATCTCATCTTTTGCAATGTTTAAAAAACATTTTTGAGGCAATGCTCCCTTGCTCACGGTGTGTGGAACCTAACATCCTAGACCAAAGAAATCTATGTGTACAGATGACGATGCGTTGGCCGTGAATATGTCCCCTTTATGCGGCTGCTTTTGCAGCATTCACCAGTCTGTGTTTCACATTCCACCTCTTACTTGATGATGAATTCTTCAAGGAAAATGAGGAACGCTTCACGAGTTTGCGTGTCATCCTTGCGCAGGGGCCATGCTAATCTTCTCTGTATCGTTCCAATTTTAGTATATGGGTTAGCAAACTAACACAACTGCAGAGTGTTCCAACAATGTTTAAAAAGCACCTTTGAGGCGCTGCTCCCACACTCACGGTGTATGGAACCTCACATCCTGGACCAAAGAAATCCATGTGTACAGCTACGTTGCACATGAATATGTCCCACATCTGTGTGCACTACATCGAGGTGGCCAAGTGCTTGAGGCGATGGACTGCTAATCTATTTCACGCCGCATGTGTAGGTTTGATGCCCATCCTCTTCGCAGCCCTTGCTGTTGCTCCCCTTCTTACTTATGCAGTGTTGACCAGTCTGGGTTCACGTTCAACTTCTTCCTTGCTCTGGCATCTGTGTTGCTGCTCTCTGGTCTCTCTTACAGTCATCCATGTGCACCTATTCTCAATGCCATAATGTGACCAGACCAGGGGTCGGCAACCCGCGGTTCCGGAGCCGCATGCGGCTCTTTCAGCCTCATACTGCGGCTCTGCGTGGCTTGGGAAAATAAATTTTAAGTATTTAATTGTAGTGTATTTTATTTGTGTTAGCTCTTTCTTGTGCTAGTTTAAATCGGAAGATTATTATGATCTTATGATGTCTCCGTGATGACGTATCACGTATAACACATCAGACACGTCGCTCAAAAGTGAGTGAAAATGAGCCAAAACAAAAGTCTTTGGAGAGCTTTTTAACAAAGGAGAAAAGGCCAACTGAGCAACCAGAAGAGGAGACGACCTCTAAGAAAAAGAAAGATCAACAACATCAGGAGTCCTACTTAAAATCTGGGTTTGTCGCTACAGGTTTTTGTCGCTCTGCGAAAAGCAAATGAGGCAATGAAACCCTCAACACTACTTTGGCACATGGAGAATAAGCACCTGGGATTAAACGATATGCCTTTAGAGTTTTTTGAAAGAAACTGCGGAGCAGAGTAGACATAATCACATAATCAGCGCAGGGCTCCCTCCGATGCAGCGGTGTGGTTAAAAACCTCCCCAAGCAGGCATTGGTGGTTCAGTGGAAGAATTCTCGCCTGCCACGCGGGAGGCCCGGGTTCGATTCCCGGCCAATGCAGCGCAAGTTATGGTAGTGAATCCATTCTTTGTTTATGTAGAATGTAAATAATTCTGTCAAAAGGTCGATGTCAGAAGTGGGATTTGAACCCACGCCTCCAGGGGAGACTGCGACCTGAACGCAGCGCCTTAGACCGCTCGGCCATCCTGACACGGTCCACAGTGACACTTTGTTGTTCCACGGGACAGTGACACAGAAAAACAACATGAATTCATTCAGGATTTGCCAGAAAATGAGGAACGCTTCACGAGTTTGCGTGTCATCCTTGCGCAGGGGCCATGCTAATCTTCTCTGTATCGTTCCAATTTTAGTATATGTGTTAGCGAACTAACACAACTGCAGAGTGTTCCAACAATGTTTAAAAAGCACCTTTGAGGCGCTGCTCCCACACTCACGGTGTATGGAACCTCACATCCTGGACCAAAGAAATCCATGTGTACAGATGACGATACATTGCGTGTGAATATGTCCCACATCTGTGTGTACTGTGTCGAGGTGGCCAAGTGCTTGAGCCCATGCCGTTGCAGAAAGAAAGGGCTGTGACGACGACATCTTGACTTTTCTTCTATTAAATAATAAATCATTAAAAATAACGTACATAATGTACGTATCGTACGCTCAAAGACAGCGGTGGAAGTGTGGTCCGTGGTGTGGGCCTGTCCCACTTCAGCAAGATGGCGGCTACACTGAGGAGGGCAGATTCTCGACCGGAACCTTGAAACTACACTTTTGAAGAGTACTTCGTAAGGACCCTTGAAGGGTGCATTTGGCGAATTGAGACACAGCCAGTTTCAGTGTAGTTAGCCCCTCCCTTCAGATAGATATAAGGCAGTGCCCATCGGCAATCTGACCAGAACTGAAGAAGCGGCTTGGATGAGCAGCAAAACGTCTTCACTCTTACAAAGCTTTTTTAGTTGATAGATTTGAACTTCAGACCAATTTGTCCATGCAGTTGTCCACGCTTTTGCTCACATAATGTTAGAATCACTTGAATCCTCACAGTAGAAATCTGGTGTTTGTCCAACTGCCTCCCATGTGCAGTATACAAAGTTCTCTTTAAAGCTTAACAACATGCCATGCCAGTAGAGACAGCACTTTACCTATCTTACCTTTTGCTCATATAATGGACAAGCTGCCTGAACAGGGACTTGAACCCTGGACCCTCAGATTAAAAGTCTGATGCTCTACCGACTGAGCTACCCAGGCCCTTACCATGAGAGATTTAATGAAGAATGGATCAAAAAATACACAAGCTTTTTAGGCTAAAAAGTTGCATAGAATCTGGTACCAAAGTCATGCCTGACACCCATCTGACTATGGTCCTGCACAGTGCAGTGAGGTTTGGGAATAAATCTCATATGGTTCACTGTACCTGTGGAGCTATACCAGAAACTCTTTCCTAAGTTTCAAACTCCACTGAAAATAAATTTGTCCAGGATGTTTTTCACGCAGAATACAGAGATTTTGCCCTCAGATTAAAAGTCTGATACTCTACTGACTGAGCTATCCAGGCTCTCAACAAAAGGGATTTGCATTCCATGGGATGAAAAAAAATATACACAAGCCTTCAGAGATATGAACTCAGATAGACAGAAGCTGCGCAACTGATTTGGCAATGTCCTAAGCAAGTCACAAACACTTCAGTTCCCTGACCGGGAATCGAACCCGGGCCGCGGCGGTGAGAGCGCCGAATCCTAGCCACTAGACCATCAGGGAGACACTGCACAGCCCCATTTATTAGACAGTACTATTGATTCATCGGTGTGGTGTTTGGAAAAATTTAGAAGATAAAAGTGTGCATTCTGTAAAGACATAGGCCTTGTCCCAATTCGCCAAATGCACCCTTTGAAGGGTCCCTTCGAAGTACTCTTCAAAGTGTAGTTTGAAGGTTCCGGTCGAGAATCTGCCCTCCTCAGTGTAGCCGCCGTCTCGCTGAAGTGGGACAGGCCTACACCACGGACCGCACTTCCACCGCTGTCTTTGAGCGTACGATACGCACATTATGTACGTTATTTTTAATGATTTATTATTTAATAGAAGAAAAGTCAAGATGTCGTCGTCACAGCCCTTTCTTTCTGTTTAGATTGAATATCATGTAAGGTATTTTTTTTAACAATGTAATGCTACCCTCAGATGCCTGTAGCCCTACTCACCAAAGACCCCCACCCTGAGAGGGTCGTAAAGCAATCTACAGCACTGGGGCCAAGAAGATAACATCTAGGACCAGGGCCACTTCTTATCTGTGGCCCTGTTCACCAAGGTCTGAGTGCCCCCATCCTGTGAGGGTCATAAAACAATAAGATTGATTGACTTAAAAACGCACATTCAGGGATTTTGCCAAAAAAGGTTTTTAATGTGTAATCACATGCTGCCGAGAGGAAGACCCGCCTCACACATTGGGAGGCCTATAAAAGCTGGAAAGACAAACATCTCAGGACTCTCTTCCTATCCTTTCCTGAGAGTCCGGTGCTCCATTGTTAACTTTACCTGTGATGAACTCATTAAACCCTTCTGACTTATATTTCAGTCTCTTTCTCCTCTTTGACGCTTGCATCAGAAACGAACATTTCTATCAATTTGGTGACCCCGACGTGATTGGTGTCAAGTGATCTGGAGGACCTTTGGGCATAATCGAGGTGAAGTCTGATGACTGAGTCGGTGACAACCAGGGGCCCCAAAATAAGGTAAGCAGAAAACCTTTTTAATAAAATTTCTGCATAGTTTAGTTTATTCTTTATTAGGGTTGTCACTGTCACATGAATCTGTAATTCTTTGTCTTGCAAATTTAGAATATAATTGGGTGGGCTATCTAGTCCAGTTTGTTCTTTCACATGTAAAGTTACATGAAGCACATTTACTAACACATAGGGACAGATCAATGAGCCGGTGTTAGAAATCCTGGTCCGGGACCAGGTGGCGCTAGGCCCGGTTGAGAGACTGCCAGCAGACCAGGTTCTACTGGAAAGCCAGGGCTGGACCCTGAGGGCAACTAGTTAAATTCTTAATCAAATTACCTCTTGGAATAGAATCTGACGAGAGTCTATTGAACGTAGTCACTGCTAAGAAACGCACGAAGCCCTTGTAACCAAGACGGCTGGGACCGTGTTAGGGGGAAAATCCTGGTCCGGGACCAGGTGGCATTAGGCCCGGTCGTCTGACAATAGACTAGGTTCTATTGTTGGCCAGAGTTGGACTCTGAGGGTGTTGAGCGCCCTGTGACCAAGACACGGTTGGACCGTGTAAGTGGGGTGTGGAGCCCTGGGTCCGGGACCCACTCAGCTGAGCACGATTGAATAAACCGGTAGGGACAGAACTTCTTCTTCTTCTTTTTGGGTCACTGTGGGTGGCTTGGGTCTCTGACTCCTCATTTTTAGCCTTTATCACATAGAGTATTGGCTGGAGTAGAGACTGCGTAGGCTGCATTTGGGGGTGGAGAAAATAAAGGCAAACAGCCCGGGGTGTAGGAGTGTCGGGTCTTTAAAACTAAAATCACATATCCTGCTAGAACCCCCACCCCGCACAGACGCTACGGCCTCTGCGTAGAAGCCTGGGTGTGATACGGGTTGGTCTAAAGGGATCTCTGTGGTGAAAGGTTTGGATCCATACATTAGGCTTATGTAAACAGGTTTTATTAACATTTTCATTCCCAATAGACCAAATTACAGGTGTGTAAAACAGACTTGGTGACAAACAGACTGACTGACTGTGGTGGAAAAGCAGTTGCGGGTTTACTCAATTAGGATTTTGACTATTTGCTCTCAAATAAATTCTAAGTGAATAGTTCCTTTAGGGTGAGTCTTATCTCTCCTGCTTATCATACTCCCTTACTCAGCTATACACCCCCTCCTTTCTTCAACCCTACCCCCACTATCTTCCATCAGCATGTGCCTGTTTCCCTCTCACCTGAAGGTCAAATTGAGAACCTTTTCCACCACTAGACAATGGACGATACAGGGACGAAGTTTACTCCTGCTACGACGAAAGAAGCGTGTACTAATGCCTTAGATATACTTTTGTTTGGGACAGAGGATAGGAAAAAGAAGAAAGAGACAGAAAAGTTTGAGATATGGGTAAAAGACTTGCAAATGAGAGGTTTGATAGGACAGGACACATCTCCAAATCCTAGAAAAGAACAATTGCTGAATATTCAAACGGTTGTCCATGCTGCTTGTGATTTCACTGAAGCTGAATGGGAGCGAAATGGCAAAAAATGTATAGGGGAGTTTAAAAACAGAGTGGATATAGCCAGAAAAAATAAAGCTCTTTGCAATGCATACCTCCCCCACCTAATGAGGGGGGCAGGTCTTAACATAACATACACCACAGTGACACCACAAATACAAGTGGTGCAATCTAAAACTGAAAGGGAAATGACCTTAGATAAGAAGGGGGAAGATGCATTTCTCCCTCCTCCTTATACTGACCTTTCACCTTATAGCGAGGCCCATAAATTACTAACTCAAGCTACTAATTCACAAACTTGGGCTGTTACACCCCCACTGATAACTAATGACTCTAACACCACGACACTACAATGTCCATTGGTATTAGTTAAAGCAGGATTAGTAGACATAGTAGAAGAACCTACCACAATTGAAGCTATTAAAGTAGTAAACACAATGCTCGATGAAAATACAGAAGCAATCAGTGATGACAGTGCAGCAGGAGCAACATCTATGGCAGGGCAACTGATTGACCCAAATGATGTTAAAACACTGAAATTTGTTAATGTGAAGGGCATTAACACTAAAGGCTCAAGAACTCCTACACCTACTGAATCAATAAGAAAAACAATACAATTTGGAAGTGATGATAAGCATTCTCAAAGTTCTACACTAGAAGAGGTCTCTACTGAAATAAAAACAAAAATAGATGAACCGTTGTATGAGACTTCGTTTACAGCTAATGTTAAACCTAAATCTACAAGGCCAAAAGGTTTACATATTAGTGATCTACCAAACACAGGTTATGATAGAGTTCCAACTGACCTTTTGACCCCTCCTACATGGGTCAGGCATGAGAGATCACCATACTCTCAGAATCCTGCACTCTCTAACAGTTAACTCATCAGAAGTATGCATATAAAAAGAAAGAGCAGTATGTTTTAAACTCATCTGACAGTAATGATTTATTTGAGCATTCACATAAACTTTAGAATATTTTTTGTTTAATTAGATCATGCTGAAATTTAAGTAAACAATTCAAACCATGTCTTTATAATTATTGAAAATTCCTCACTTTAACTTTAGGATATTGTAAATATAGATACAGATTTCTTATGCAAACTGTTCACACATTTTTTGAGGTGAAAATGAACAACTTGTCCATGCAAGTTGGAATAGACTTTAAATAGATTTTAGTTTTGACTGAAGTGGATTTGGGATGGGTCTTTGGCCTGTTGTGTCTGGGTGGGCATGGTCCGAGTGCAGTGGCTCTCTGGGTGCATCTCTCCAGCTCTGAACTGAAAGGTCACATGACGTGGACTGGCTCTGCTCTGCTGTTGTCTAAAGACTGTCTAAACATGGCTGCTGCGTCACTGAGAAACATGAACTGAACTAAAACCAAAGAAAGTCCTGCTGGCTCTGAAACTCATCTGTGGACTGGGCTCCTCCACTACTGGTCACATGACAAATGAATGAACTGAATCAAAACCTTCAAGTGCTCTGCTGCTCCTCTAAAGGCACCATAAAACTGTCTCTGCTGCTGCGTTTGGGCTGTGTTTGCCTGGGCACTCATGACTGGAGCCTGTTCTCAGATCCACATAGTCAAATATTTTGTTTTTAACCCAATTACAAAATTTAGAAGTGTATTCATTTAATTGAAACATTTTTGCTCCATTCCTGAAAATAATCATATATCAATATAACATTATTTAAGCTATTTCTTTTCATTGTACATCAGAGCTGTTGCACTGGGGCTTCTACATAATGCATATGCAACATATTTGAAACGACATTCAGAATGGTCACAGTTAACAAAATTAGAAACAAAAGTTTGGAAACAGTATACTTTACTACTAGCCCCATTAAGAGCACTGATAACTGAGGCAGGACCAACTAACCTTACTGCTCAATTAAACTGGAATATCGAGGCAGAGGAAGCATTTATTTCCTTAAAACAACAAATGGCACATTCATGTGACTTGGCTGTACCAGATTATACCATACCTTTTCACCTAGATGTGTATGAGAAAAATGGAGTTGGCAATGCAATACTTTATCAGAAAAAGGGGGACGGTGTGGCAGGTCAACGTAAAGTGCTGATGTATCATAGTGCTAAATTAGACAATATAGAAAAAGGACATCCACCATGCACACAACATGTAGCAGCTATATCTATGGCCATAATTAAAACAGCACACATAGTGAAATGTCATCCTCTAATCATACATACACAACATGGAGTAGCAGCCTACTTACAATCAGTAGCTTTTACACTCTCAGAACGACGCACAGAAAAAATCTAACAAATACTAGATCAGCCACATATTGCATTTGAAGGCACAACCATCAATATGGCAAATGATCTAGGGACAGGGACACCGCACAACTGCGCTGACATAGCGCAACTAGACATGATTCTAGTACCAACATTGTATGCAGAACCACTGCAGAACCCACAACTAATGCTGTTTTGTGATGGATGTAGCTATAGAGATAACACAGGGAAAATTAGAACATCATATGCAATAGTGAAAGCTGCTGGACAAAAGTTTGAAATCATGGAAGCTAAAGAGATACTTATGCCAGGGGCTTCAGCACAATTAGCAGAAGTAATAGCTTTAACCAGAGCATTGCAATTAGCTAAAGATCAAACAGCAAATATATATTCTGATTCTGCTTATGTAACACATGAAATACACATTGATGCCCCTCATTGGATGCGTAAGGGATTCATAACCAGCACTGGACAACCTATTAAACATCTCAAAGAAATGACTGAATTGATAGAAGCTGTTAAAATCCCATCTGAAGTAGCTGTATTAAAATGCAAGGGCCATGCAGAGAGAACAACACTTATAGCTAGAGGGAATGAAGCAGCAGATGCAGCAGCAAAAAAGGCAGCAGGTTATAAGGGACCTCCAAGTAAAAAGTATGTGTGTGTGCAGATGGATGAAGAGAAAGATTCAGTGAAGTTGACAGAGCAGGATATTATTGACTTACAGACTCACGCAGGACCGTATGAACATAGTGTTTGGACTAATTTAAGGACGAAGAAGGACTTTGGTGCTATCATGACGGACGTTTAGTTGCACCTAACTCTTTCTCAAGATGGGTTGAAGTTACCCCAGTAAGGAGAGAGACAGCTAATTCAGTCATTAAGTGGCTGACAAGAGAATTTGTTCCTAGGTATGGGTTTCCCCGTACCATCAGATCTGATAATGGCACACACTTTTCTAACAAAAATATGACAGCAGTGTGTGAATATTTTGGAATAAAACAACATTTTGGAACAGTCTTTCACCCACAATCCCAGGGCCTGGTTGAAAGAGCAAACCGCACATTGAAAAGCTATCTAGCTAAAATCATGAACTCTACCAAAATGACGTGGCTGGATGCCTTGCCATTAGCGCTGATGGCAATGCGATCCACACCACATAAACATCTCAATCTCTCTCCACATGAGATCTTAACTGGGAGGAGGATGGACACTCCTCTCCAACCTGATGTGTGTGTACCTAGAAATGACCAAGATCATGAAATCTCTGACTATTACAAAGCATTAACTAATTTAAGTTTAGTTCTCTCCCAACAGATCCTGAACCTGGAGACCTCCTCTGAGTCAACTTTGGAAGACCCAATCAAACCTGGTGATTGGGTACTGGTGAAAAGTATTAAACCTAATTGGACTGAACCCAAATTTGTAGGTCCTTACAAGGTACTTAACAGTCGCTCAAGGGCTATCAGAATCGAAAAAATTGACAAAGCCCACAAAAGTAAAGTGAGCCACTGGATTCACATTACTCATTGCGTCAGAGCTCAACCTCCTGAACGCACTCTGAAACAAATTAGAACTGATTTGGCTGAACTTGATTCTTCTTAATTATGACTGTGGCATTGTATGAGTACTCTCGAAGAAGTACTACATTAATTGTATTGTTATTTACCATAGTGCTCATGTCACCTATCATCTGGTATTTTGGAGTAAATCAACTCACTAGCTCTATAGATTCTAGCAATGCATTAAATAATAGGACTAAAAGAGGGGTTGAGGTCCCATTATCATTGATTTGGAATGCCACAAAATTTCTTAATGTTGCCACGAAAAACAAATGGTATAATTGGCTCTCCACTAGCGCTAATTTATATCTCCCAGGACAGCCCTGTCTAGCATGTGCACCTGCTTATCCAAAACCAGAGTATTTAGTTCCCATACCCTTTTCTTACATTTGTGATCATTATAACTTCTCACGCTCTCACATTGTAAAAAATTATAACCAATATCTAGCCTCTGTTAATTGTTCCTGGGAAACATGCAAAGCAGGTGGTCAATGCATAATAAAAAGTACTGAAAATAATAAAACTATTGTATGGAACAAAGGCAGTCACTGTATCAAACTGTCTACTAGTCTCATGCCCCCTACTGAATGTCTTGCTTATATGTCATCATCTCTTTATACCAAGCCTGATACTTTTGGCAAACCTACACGAAATGATCTTTGCAGCCATTTTCATTGGCCATATATGCCTGCAAATATAAATCCACCTCACTTTTCCAAATTACCCACAGTACAATTAGAATGCATACAAAGAGCCCACACCTATCAATCTACTTTTGTTGGAAATCTTACTGCAACCCTGTGTTCTACTATCGCTATAGTTAATGATAGTTACTCCTTTGCTCCCCTGAATTATTCTTCTGTGTGTGCGGTTACTGGTATGAAAACTACCACATGTCCGCTAATTCATACACGGCCTCTAAGGAGACAAGACTTTGCCGTAGCAGACATGTGGTGGCTTTGCAACTCTACTAACTTACTGGCTACTTTGCCCTTACACTGGTCTGGTCGTTGTGCGAGAGTGATGTTCTCTACTACTTTTTCTATCTTACCTATTCCTAACCTCTCTTCCTCAGTAGATTACACAGTCTCAACTAGACCCAAAAGATCCGTAATAGACAACATTGGCACTAACCCAGCTAATATCTATATCGATGCAATTGGTATACCTAGAGGTGTACCCAATGAGTATAAAATGGCTAACCAAGTGGCTGCAGGTTTCGAATCTATTCTTTGTTGGTGGTGTACCATTAATAAAAATGTAGATAGAATTAACTATATTCATTACAACGTTATGTATCAGGCCAATCTAACTAGAGCTGCTTTACTTCTATTACAAGAAGAACTACATGCTAATACGTTAATGACATACCAAAATCGTATTGCTCTAGACATGCTTTTAGCTGAAAAACAAGGTGTATGTTCACTCTTTGGTGACCAGTGTTGTACAATCATACCCAATAACACTGGCCCTGTTGGGCCTCTCCAAGAACTTTTAGATAAAATGAAAGATCACTCAGACCAGATGCTTACTGCCTCTGGAATTAATGATGTAATAGGTGATTGGTTTTCTAATACCTTCGGTAAATGGAAAACTTTATTTCTCTCACTTTTCACTTCACTTAGCATAATTCTAACCATACTGATGGTCTGTGGCTGTTGTTTCATCCCTTTTGCTCGTACTATGGTTGAAAGGTGTGTGACTACAGCTTTTTCTAAAGAAGTTACTGCTGCAAAACAAATGGCACTACTTCCTATTTCTTCTAACACCCCTCCTCCTATGTACATCACAATTATTTCTGACTCTGACACTGAGGACATTCAGTGTAAACATGCTGTATAATGTTGTTTTGGGAAATTCATGTTTTTGATTTTGGGTTGGTTTAATAATAGCATAATCATGTACAGTACTGTGGGTATATGTGGTGTCTTCGGACGGTTGCCGGGAGCGGGGCCACAAAATGTCTTTTCCCATTTAAGTCAGAAGGTGAAAAAATGACAAAACTATAATAAATGGGTTTTTAGATTTTGTACCCATAAATCCACGTACTTTAATTTAGCAAAATTATTTTCATTTATTCTACTCATGAATGTGTATGCTTTTGGTATTATTCTTAGTACTATACTTGTTTAAATTTTTAATTTCTTCCATTATTATCATTTGTTGTAAACATTACTTTTTATTTTTTCATAGTTGGGTTCACACCATGTAGCATGGTGTGAAAAGGGGGAATTGTAAGGTATTTTTTTTAACAATGTAATGCTACCCTCAGATGCCTGTAGCCCTACTCACCAAAGACCCCCACCCTGAGAGGGTCGTAAAGCAATCTACAGCACTGGGGCCAAGAAGATAACATCTAGGACCAGGGCCACTTCTTATCTGTGGCCCTGTTCACCAAGGTCTGAGTGCCCCCATCCTGTGAGGGTCATAAAACAATAAGATTGATTGACTTAAAAACGCACATTCAGGGATTTTGCCAAAAAAGGTTTTTAATGTGTAATCACATGCTGCCGAGAGGAAGACCCGCCTCACACATTGGGAGGCCTATAAAAGCTGGAAAGACAAACATCTCAGGACTCTCTTCCTATCCTTTCCTGAGAGTCCGGTGCTCCATTGTTAACTTTACCTGTGATGAACTCATTAAACCCTTCTGACTTATATTTCAGTCTCTTTCTCCTCTTTGACGCTTGCATCAGAAACGAACATTTCTATCAATCAGTAGGCAAATATAACGTTCGAGGTGATTTTTTTACTCAATTGTAGCTACTTCATAACTTAAACAAAATATACCTTGTGAAAACGTAATAACAGAGACAGTGGTAACAATATCATTTTGACATTAATAGTCTATAAACCAGAGACACTGATTAGTTGTACATAAAGTGGGATATTGCAGTTTAATGGTTCGGTATTTTGGCCAGTGCCTACACCACTTTAATACAGTAGAGGGCACTGTTTCCCTTCTATGCCGTGCCAGTTCTTTTCATCTGATTATTATAAGGTATTTTCTAGCAGTGCAGCGCTACATCAAGCTAGTGTCTTGATTTACTAACACGAAGGTAAATGACACGTGCCCACGAGGGGGTGCAGACCTATGGAATGTAAAGGAACACATGAAGATTTTGTGCACGTCTCAGGACTCTCTTCTGTCCTTTCCGGAGAGTCCATTGCTTCATTGTTCACATTACCTGTGTTCAACTCATTAAACTCTTCTGACTTTACGTTTCAGTCTCTTGGTCTTTGACGCTTACAATAGAAACGAACATTCTTACATTATTCTTATTGCAGTAATATTTTCTAATGATAATAATGCCTTCTTATTGTCTAGCAATAACTGAACATTCCTTTATTCCATGTAACTCCCCTCCTTTTTAATCATCAAACACACTGTACAGATCTTTATTCAGATTTAACAGTTTCATGTGTACACTGTTGTAGATGAGACAAACCAGTACGAACATTTGAACGTGTATTGTGCAGCGGACTCCATTTTCTTCTCTTTTTTGCGTAGCCGCGGTGCATGATGGGATATAGAAGTGCATGAAGTGTGCAAGGATGCACGCTTCGGTTACGTCCGATCTCCATGGAAACGGTGCAAAGGGAAGGGCAGGTTTGGCGGCCGCATTCAGTAGGGTGCGTTGAAATGGGACAGCCCTTGTCGCGCCGGAAATTACATAACTGCCCTTCGATGCACACTTCGAATGGTGATTCTAAGGCCAGTTTGGCGAATTGGGACACAGCCATACACAAGAATGTGGGTGAAAGGTCAAACAAGGGTGTGGGTGAAAGGTCAAAAGCTGTGTAACCTGAGCTGAAAGATCAGAAAGGTCATGTCTGTGTGGGGAGGGAAATAAAGTGTTGTTCTACTGATAAGCATGATGGGAAAACTGCTGAGATGAGTCAAGCGGTTAATAAAAGGCTCAGAAGAGGGAAGGCACAGAGAAGACCTCATGGAAGCAATCTGCGTAGCTTCTTCTCTGTGCTCGCTCCCCTCTGATCAGATTAGAAGAAAAGTCTAACACTTGTCCTGAGGCTTTTTGGGTAAACAGCGCCTCGAGAACAGAGTTTTCTTGACAGAGATCTATGTTTTCACAACAGAAAGCAAACAGGCACTCTGTCCAGGACATACAAGGATGTTTTCTAAGTTTCAAAATCCACAAAAACAAATTTGTCCAGGCTGATTTCCACGTAGAATACAGAGCTTTTTTTTTTTTTTTTCAGACATTTCTGAGCATTGTGAGTGCATTGGTGGTATAGTGGTAAGCATCGCTGCTTCCCAAGCAGTGGACCCGGGTTCGATTCCCGGCCAATGCAATCTTCTCACCGCAATGGTAAATGTAGTGTACTGTTTAAGTTTTCATGTAGTAAAAAAAATGCATATATACTTCAATCCAAGTGGATGATTTCTTAAAACAGATCTATGATTAGACATTTTAAGGCTAATTTTGTCTGCTATGTGTACGAATGCCCAGAAATTGAATGCACAAGACTCCTAATTTTATGTTAACAGGTTTGAGTACCTGTTTACTCAACCAATCAGCAGAGTGTTGCAGTGGAAGCATGCTGGACCCTTAAACCAGAGGGTGATGAATCGAAACCTTCCCCTGCTAATCCTGGCTCTTCAGATGTTGCACAGGAGGTAATTATTATAGAAAGGAGTCTCATCTGGAGTGTCTTTCAGCAGACTTGCAAAGTGTAAAGCGTGTGCTTACCTGGTAGGCGCTCCTTTTCTCGTTGTTCCCCCTTTTGCCCACACGTATTTAATGCAGAAGACGCTGACCTCCTAATTCTATGTTAGTAGATTTTTACTCCCACACAAACACACAAGCTAAAGAGAGCAGAGTGGCGCAGCGGAAGCGTGCTGGGCCCATAACCCAGAGGTCGATGGATCGAAACCATCCTCTGCTAAAGTTGTCTCCTCTGATATGGGACACCAGGCTTTCATCATAGAAGCATTTTGAAAGATAAAATTATATTCCAAATCTAAATTCACTGTGGACCTTGACCATTTAACATTCCCTTTATTTTATGAGACCTTTGTGTAAAGGTGTGAAAGACCTCTCCCCCATCTATAACTCCATCCTCAGACCCAGAACAATGAGAACAATAGCAGGCTTTCTAAGAGCTGAATAGCGTAGTTTCAGCTGAAACTGGAGACAATAGATGTTTACAGTTTCAGTGTAGTTAGCCCCTCCCTTCAGATAGATATAAGGCATTGGCCATCGGCAATCTGACCAGAACTGAAGAAGCGGCTTGGATGAGCAGCGAAACGTCTTCACTCTTACAACGATTTGTCGAGTTGATAGATTTAAATCTCATCTTTTGCAATGTTTAAAAAACATTTTTGAGGCAATGCTCCCTTGCTCACGGTGTGTGGAACCTAACATCCTAGACCAAAGAAATCTATGTGTACAGATGACGATGCGTTGGCCGTGAATATGTCCCCTTTATGCGACTGCTTTTGCAGCATTCACCAGTCTGTGTTTCACATTCCACCTCTTACTTGATGATGAATTCTTCAAGGAAAATGAGGAACGCTTCACGAGTTTGCGTGTCATCCTTGCGCAGGGGCCATGCTAATCTTCTCTGTATCGTTCCAATTTTAGTATATGGGTTAGCAAACTAACACAACTGCAGAGTGTTCCAACAATGTTTAAAAAGCACCTTTGAGGCGCTGCTCCCACACTCACGGTGTATGGAACCTCACATCCTGGACCAAAGAAATCCATGTGTACAGCTACGTTGCACATGAATATGTCCCACATCTGTGTGCACTACATCGAGGTGGCCAAGTGCTTGAGGCGATGGACTGCTAATCTATTTCACGCCGCATGTGTAGGTTTGATGCCCATCCTCTTCGCAGCCCTTGCTGTTGCTCCCCTTCTTACTTATGCAGTGTTGACCAGTCTGGGTTCACGTTCAACTTCTTCCTTGCTCTGGCATCTGTGTTGCTGCTCTCTGGTCTCTCTTACAGTCATCCATGTGCACCTATTCTCAATGCCATAATGTGACCAGACCAGGGGTCGGCAACCCGCGGAGGAGACGACCTCTAAGAAAAAGAAAGATCAACAACACCAGGAGTCCTACTTAAAATCTGGGTTTGTCGCTACAGGTTTTTGTCGCTCTGCGAAAAGCAAATGAGGCAATGAAACCCTCAACACTACTTTGGCACATGGAGAATAAGCACCTGGGATTAAACGATATGCCTTTAGAGTTTTTTGAAAGAAACTGCGGAGCAGAGTAGACATAATCACATAATCAGCGCAGGGCTCCCTCCGATGCAGCGGTGTGGTTAAAAACCTCCCCAAGCAGGCATTGGTGGTTCAGTGGAAGAATTCTCGCCTGCCACGCGGGAGGCCCGGGTTCGATTCCCGGCCAATGCAGCGCAAGTTATGGTAGTGAATCCATTCTTTGTTTATGTAGAATGTAAATAATTCTGTCAAAAGGTCGATGTCAGAAGTGGGATTTGAACGCACGCCTCTAAGGGGAGACTGCGACCTGAACGCAGCGCCTTAGACCGCTCGGCCATCCTGACACGGTCCACAGTGACACTTTGTTGTTCCACGGGACAGTGACACAGAAAAACAACATGAATTCATTCAGGATTTGCCAGAAAATGAGGAACGCTTCACGAGTTTGCGTGTCATCCTTGCGCAGGGGCCATGCTAATCTTCTCTGTATCGTTCCAATTTTAGTATATGTGTTAGCGAACTAACACAACTGCAGAGTGTTCCAACAATGTTTAAAAAGCACCTTTGAGGCGCTGCTCCCACACTCACGGTGTATGGAACCTCACATCCTGGACCAAAGAAATCCATGTGTACAGATGACGATACATTGCGTGTGAATATGTCCCACATCTGTGTGTACTGTGTCGAGGTGGCCAAGTGCTTGAGCCCATGCCGTTGCAGAAAGAAAGGGCTGTGACGACGACATCTTGACTTTTCTTCTATTAAATAATAAATCATTAAAAATAACGTACATAATGTATGTATCGTACGCTCAAAGACAGCGGTGGAAGTGTGGTCCGTGGTGTGGGCCTGTCCCACTTCAGCAAGACGGCGGCTACACTGAGGAGGGCAGATTCTCGACCGGAACCTTGAAACTACACTTTTGAAGAGTACTTCGTAAGGACCCTTGAAGGGTGCATTTGGCGAATTGAGACACAGCCAGTTTCAGTGTAGTTAGCCCCTCCCTTCAGATAGATATAAGGCAGTGCCCATCGGCAATCTGACCAGAACTGAAGAAGCGGCTTGGATGAGCAGCAAAACGTCTTCACTCTTACAAAGCTTTTTTTAGTTGATAGATTTGAACTTCAGACCAATTTGTCCATGCAGTTGTCCACGCTTTTGCTCACATAATGTTAGAATCACTTGAATCCTCACAGTAGAAATCTGGTGTTTGTCCAACTGCCTCCCATGTGCAGTATACAAAGTTCTCTTTAAAGCTTAACAACATGCCATGCCAGTAGAGACAGCACTTTACCTATCTTACCTTTTGCTCATATAATGGACAAGCTGCCTGAACAGGGACTTGAACCCTGGACCCTCAGATTAAAAGTCTGATGCTCTACCGACTGAGCTACCCAGGCCCTTAACATGAGAGATTTAATGAAGAATGGATCAAAAAATACACAAGCTTTTTAGGCTAAAAAGTTGCATAGAATCTGGTACCAAAGTCATGCCTGACACCCATCTGACTATGGTCCTGCACAGTGCAGTGAGGTTTGGGAATAAATCTCATATGGTTCACTGTACCTGTGGAGCTATACCAGAAACTCTTTCCTAAGTTTCAAACTCCACTGAAAATAAATTTGTCCAGGATGTTTTTCACGCAGAATACAGAGATTTTGCCCTCAGATTAAAAGTCTGATACTCTACTGACTGAGCTATCCAGGCTCTCAACAAAAGGGATTTGCATTCCATGGGATGAAAAAAAATATACACAAGCCTTCAGAGATATGAACTCAGATAGACAGAAGCTGCGCAACTGATTTGGCAATGTCCTAAGCAAGTCACAAACACTTCAGTTCCCTGACCGGGAATCGAACCCGGGCCGCGGCGGTGAGAGCGCCGAATCCTAGCCACTAGACCATCAGGGAGACACTGCACAGCCCCATTTATTAGACAGTACTATTGATTCATCGGTGTGGTGTTTGGAAAAATTTAGAAGATAAAAGTGTGCATTCTGTAAAGACATAGGCCTTGTCCCAATTCGCCAAATGCACCCTTTGAAGGGTCCCTTCGAAGTACTCTTCAAAGTGTAGTTTGAAGGTTCCGGTCGAGAATCTGCCCTCCTCAGTGTAGCCGCCGTCTCGCTGAAGTGGGACAGGCCTACACCACGGACCGCACTTCCACCGCTGTCTTTGAGCGTACGATACGCACATTATGTACGTTATTTTTAATGATTTATTATTTAATAGAAGAAAAGTCAAGATGTCGTCATCACAGCCCTTTCTTTCTGTTTAGATTGAATATCAGTAGGCAAATATAACGTTCGAGGTGATTTTTTTACTCAATTGTAGCTACTTCATAACTTAAACAAAATATACCTTGTGAAAACGTAATAACAGAGACAGTGGTAACAATATCATTTTGACATTAATAGTCTATAAACCAGAGACACTGATTAGTTGTACATAAAGTGGGATATTGCAGTTTAATGGTTCGGTATTTTGGCCAGTGCCTACACCACTTTAATACAGTAGAGGGCACTGTTTCCCTTCTATGCCGTGCCGGTTCTTTTCATCTGATTATTATAAGGTATTTTCTAGCAGTGCAGCGCTACATCAAGCTAGTGTCTTGATTTACTAACACGAAGGTAAATGACACGTGCCCACGAGGGGGTGCAGACCTATGGAATGTAAAGGAACACATGAAGATTTTGTGCACGTCTCAGGACTCTCTTCTGTCCTTTCCGGAGAGTCCATTGCTTCATTGTTCACATTACCTGTGTTCAACTCATTAAACTCTTCTGACTTTACGTTTCAGTCTCTTGGTCTTTGACGCTTACAATAGAAACGAACATTCTTACATTATTCTTATTGCAGTAATATTTTCTAATGATAATAATGCCTTCTTATTGTCTAGCAATAACTGAACATTCCTTTATTCCATGTAACTCCCCTCCTTTTTAATCATCAAACACACTGTACAGATCTTTATTCAGATTTAACAGTTTCATGTGTACACTGTTGTAGATGAGACAAACCAGTACGAACATTTGAACGTGTATTGTGCAGCGGACTCCATTTTCTTCTCTTTTTTGCGTAGCCGCGGTGCATGATGGGATATAGAAGTGCATGAAGTGTGCAAGGATGCACGCTTCGGTTACGTCCGATCTCCATGGAAACGGTGCAAAGGGAAGGGCAGGTTTGGCGGCCGCATTCAGTAGGGTGCGTTGAAATGGGACAGCCCTTGTCGCGCCGGAAATTACATAACTGCCCTTAGATGCACACTTCGAATGGTGATTCTAAGGCCAGTTTGGCGAATTGGGACACAGCCATACACAAGAATGTGGGTGAAAGGTCAAACAAGGGTGTGGGTGAAAGGTCAAAAGCTGTGTAACCTGAGCTGAAAGATCAGAAAGGTCATGTCTGTGTGGGGAGGGAAATAAAGTGTTGTTCTACTGATAAGCATGATGGGAAAACTGCTGAGATGAGTCAAGCGGTTAATAAAAGGCTCAGAAGAGGGAAGGCACAGAGAAGACCTCATGGAAGCAATCTGCGTAGCTTCTTCTCTGTGCTCGCTCCCCTCTGATCAGATTAGAAGAAAAGTCTAACACTTGTCCTGAGGCTTTTTGGGTAAACAGCGCCTCGAGAACAGAGTTTTCTTGACAGAGATCTATGTTTTCACAACAGAAAGCAAACAGGCACTCTGTCCAGGACATACAAGGATGTTTTCTAAGTTTCAAAATCCACAAAAACAAATTTGTCCAGGCTGATTTCCACGTAGAATACAGAGCGTTTTTGTTTTTTTTCAGACATTTCTGAGCATTGTGAGTGCATTGGTGGTATAGTGGTAAGCATCGCTGCTTCCCAAGCAGTGGACCCGGGTTCGATTCCCGGCCAATGCAATCTTCTCACCACAATGGTAAATGTAGTGTACTGTTTAAGTTTTCATGTAGTAAAAAAAATGCATATATACTTCAATCCAAGTGGATGATTTCTTAAAACAGATCTATGATTAGACATTTTAAGGCTAATTTTGTCTGCTATGTGTACGAATGCCCAGAAATTGAATGCACAAGACTCCTAATTTTATGTTAACAGGTTTGAGTACCTGTTTACTCAACCAATCAGCAGAGTGTTGCAGTGGAAGCATGCTGGACCCTTAAACCAGAGGGTGATGAATCGAAACCTTCCCCTGCTAATCCTGGCTCTTCAGATGTTGCACAGGAGGTAATTATTATAGAAAGGAGTCTCATCTGGAGTGTCTTTCAGCAGACTTGCAAAGTGTAAAGCGTGTGCTTACCTGGTAGGCGCTCCTTTTCTCGTTGTTCCCCCTTTTGCCCACACGTATTTAATGCAGAAGACGCTGACCTCCTAATTCTATGTTAGTAGATTTTTACTCCCACACAAACACACAAGCTAAAGAGAGCAGAGTGGCGCAGCGGAAGCGTGCTGGGCCCATAACCCAGAGGTCGATGGATCGAAACCATCCTCTGCTAAAGTTGTCTCCTCTGATATGGGACACCAGGCTTTCATCATAGAAGCATTTTGAAAGATAAAATTATATTCCAAATCTAAATTCACTGTGGACCTTGACCATTTAACATTCCCTTTATTTTATGAGACCTTTGTGTAAAGGTGTGAAAGACCTCTCCCCCATCTATAACTCCATCCTCAGACCCAGAACAATGAGAACAATAGCAGGCTTTCTAAGAGCTGAATAGCGTAGTTTCAGCTGAAACTGGAGACAATAGATGTTTACAGTTTCAGTGTAGTTAGCCCCTCCCTTCAGATAGATATAAGGCATTGGCCATCGGCAATCTGACCAGAACTGAAGAAGCGGCTTGGATGAGCAGCGAAACGTCTTCACTCTTACAACGATTTGTCGAGTTGATAGATTTAAATCTCATCTTTTGCAATGTTTAAAAAACATTTTTGAGGCAATGCTCCCTTGCTCACGGTGTGTGGAACCTAACATCCTAGACCAAAGAAATCTATGTGTACAGATGACGATGCGTTGGCCGTGAATATGTCCCCTTTATGCGGCTGCTTTTGCAGCATTCACCAGTCTGTGTTTCACATTCCACCTCTTACTTGATGATGAATTCTTCAAGGAAAATGAGGAACGCTTCACGAGTTTGCGTGTCATCCTTGCGCAGGGGCCATGCTAATCTTCTCTGTATCGTTCCAATTTTAGTATATGGGTTAGCAAACTAACACAACTGCAGAGTGTTCCAACAATGTTTAAAAAGCACCTTTGAGGCGCTGCTCCCACACTCACGGTGTATGGAACCTCACATCCTGGACCAAAGAAATCCATGTGTACAGCTACGTTGCACATGAATATGTCCCACATCTGTGTGCACTACATCGAGGTGGCCAAGTGCTTGAGGCGATGGACTGCTAATCTATTTCACGCCGCATGTGTAGGTTTGATGCCCATCCTCTTCGCAGCCCTTGCTGTTGCTCCCCTTCTTACTTATGCAGTGTTGACCAGTCTGGGTTCACGTTCAACTTCTTCCTTGCTCTGGCATCTGTGTTGCTGCTCTCTGGTCTCTCTTACAGTCATCCATGTGCACCTATTCTCAATGCCATAATGTGACCAGACCAGGGGTCGGCAACCCGCGGTTCCGGAGCCGCATGCGGCTCTTTCAGCCTCATACTGCGGCTCTGCGTGGCTTGGGAAAATAAATTTTAAGTATTTAATTGTAGTGTATTTTATTTGTGTTAGCTCTTTCTTGTGCTAGTTTAAATCGGAAGATTATTATGATCTTATGATGTCTCCGTGATGACGTATCACGTATAACACATCAGACACGTCGCTCAAAAGTGAGTGAAAATGAGCCAAAACAAAAGTCTTTGGAGAGCTTTTTAACAAAGGAGAAAAGGCCAACTGAGCAACCAGAAGAGGAGACGACCTCTAAGAAAAAGAAAGATCAACAACATCAGGAGTCCTACTTAAAATCTGGGTTTGTCGCTACAGGTTTTTGTCGCTCTGCGAAAAGCAAATGAGGCAATGAAACCCTCAACACTACTTTGGCACATGGAGAATAAGCACCTGGGATTAAACGATATGCCTTTAGAGTTTTTTGAAAGAAACTGCGGAGCAGAGTAGACATAATCACATAATCAGCGCAGGGCTCCCTCCGATGCAGCGGTGTGGTTAAAAACCTCCCCAAGCAGGCATTGGTGGTTCAGTGGAAGAATTCTCGCCTGCCACGCGGGAGGCCCGGGTTCGATTCCCGGCCAATGCAGCGCAAGTTATGGTAGTGAATCCATTCTTTGTTTATGTAGAATGTAAATAATTCTGTCAAAAGGTCGATGTCAGAAGTGGGATTTGAACACACGCCTCTAAGGGGAGACTGCGACCTGAACGCAGCGCCTTAGACCGCTCGGCCATCCTGACACGGTCCACAGTGACACTTTGTTGTTCCACGGGACAGTGACACAGAAAAACAACATGAATTCATTCAGGATTTGCCAGAAAATGAGGAACGCTTCACGAGTTTGCGTGTCATCCTTGCGCAGGGGCCATGCTAATCTTCTCTGTATCGTTCCAATTTTAGTATATGTGTTAGCGAACTAACACAACTGCAGAGTGTTCCAACAATGTTTAAAAAGCACCTTTGAGGCGCTGCTCCCACACTCACGGTGTATGGAACCTCACATCCTGGACCAAAGAAATCCATGTGTACAGATGACGATACATTGCGTGTGAATATGTCCCACATCTGTGTGTACTGTGTCGAGGTGGCCAAGTGCTTGAGCCCATGCCGTTGCAGAAAGAAAGGGCTGTGACGACGACATCTTGACTTTTCTTCTATTAAATAATAAATCATTAAAAATAACGTACATAATGTATGTATCGTACGCTCAAAGACAGCGGTGGAAGTGTGGTCCGTGGTGTGGGCCTGTCCCACTTCAGCAAGACGGCGGCTACACTGAGGAGGGCAGATTCTCGACCGGAACCTTGAAACTACACTTTTGAAGAGTACTTCGTAAGGACCCTTGAAGGGTGCATTTGGCGAATTGAGACACAGCCAGTTTCAGTGTAGTTAGCCCCTCCCTTCAGATAGATATAAGGCAGTGCCCATCGGCAATCTGACCAGAACTGAAGAAGCGGCTTGGATGAGCAGCAAAACGTCTTCACTCTTACAAAGCTTTTTTTAGTTGATAGATTTGAACTTCAGACCAATTTGTCCATGCAGTTGTCCACGCTTTTGCTCACATAATGTTAGAATCACTTGAATCCTCACAGTAGAAATCTGGTGTTTGTCCAACTGCCTCCCATGTGCAGTATACAAAGTTCTCTTTAAAGCTTAACAACATGCCAGTAGAGACAGCACTTTACCTATCTTACCTTTTGCTCATATAATGGACAAGCTGCCTGAACAGGGACTTGAACCCTGGACCCTCAGATTAAAAGTCTGATGCTCTACCGACTGAGCTACCCAGGCCCTTAACATGAGAGATTTAATGAAGAATGGATCAAAAAATACACAAGCTTTTTAGGCTAAAAAGTTGCATAGAATCTGGTACCAAAGTCATGCCTGACACCCATCTGACTATGGTCCTGCACAGTGCAGTGAGGTTTGGGAATAAATCTCATATGGTTCACTGTACCTGTGGAGCTATACCAGAAACTCTTTCCTAAGTTTCAAACTCCACTGAAAATAAATTTGTCCAGGATGTTTTTCACGCAGAATACAGAGATTTTGCCCTCAGATTAAAAGTCTGATACTCTACTGACTGAGCTATCCAGGCTCTCAACAAAAGGGATTTGCATTCCATGGGATGAAAAAAAATATACACAAGCCTTCAGAGATATGAACTCAGATAGACAGAAGCTGCGCAACTGATTTGGCAATGTCCTAAGCAAGTCACAAACACTTCAGTTCCCTGACCGGGAATCGAACCCGGGCCGCGGCGGTGAGAGCGCCGAATCCTAGCCACTAGACCATCAGGGAGACACTGCACAGCCCCATTTATTAGACAGTACTATTGATTCATCGGTGTGGTGTTTGGAAAAATTTAGAAGATAAAAGTGTGCATTCTGTAAAGACATAGGCCTTGTCCCAATTCGCCAAATGCACCCTTTGAAGGGTCCCTTCGAAGTACTCTTCAAAGTGTAGTTTGAAGGTTCCGGTCGAGAATCTGCCCTCCTCAGTGTAGCCGCCGTCTCGCTGAAGTGGGACAGGCCTACACCACGGACCGCACTTCCACCGCTGTCTTTGAGCGTACGATACGCACATTATGTACGTTATTTTTAATGATTTATTATTTAATAGAAGAAAAGTCAAGATGTCGTCGTCACAGCCCTTTCTTTCTGTTTAGATTGAATATCAGTAGGCAAATATAACGTTCGAGGTGATTTTTTTACTCAATTGTAGCTACTTCATAACTTAAACAAAATATACCTTGTGAAAACGTAATAACAGAGACAGTGGTAACAATATCATTTTGACATTAATAGTCTATAAACCAGAGACACTGATTAGTTGTACATAAAGTGGGATATTGCAGTTTAATGGTTCGGTATTTTGGCCAGTGCCTACACCACTTTAATACAGTAGAGGGCACTGTTTCCCTTCTATGCCGTGCCGGTTCTTTTCATCTGATTATTATAAGGTATTTTCTAGCAGTGCAGCGCTACATCAAGCTAGTGTCTTGATTTACTAACACGAAGGTAAATGACACGTGCCCACGAGGGGGTGCAGACCTATGGAATGTAAAGGAACACATGAAGATTTTGTGCACGTCTCAGGACTCTCTTCTGTCCTTTCCGGAGAGTCCATTGCTTCATTGTTCACATTACCTGTGTTCAACTCATTAAACTCTTCTGACTTTACGTTTCAGTCTCTTGGTCTTTGACGCTTACAATAGAAACGAACATTCTTACATTATTCTTATTGCAGTAATATTTTCTAATGATAATAATGCCTTCTTATTGTCTAGCAATAACTGAACATTCCTTTATTCCATGTAACTCCCCTCCTTTTTAATCATCAAACACACTGTACAGATCTTTATTCAGATTTAACAGTTTCATGTGTACACTGTTGTAGATGAGACAAACCAGTACGAACATTTGAACGTGTATTGTGCAGCGGACTCCATTTTCTTCTCTTTTTTGCGTAGCCGCGGTGCATGATGGGATATAGAAGTGCATGAAGTGTGCAAGGATGCACGCTTCGGTTACGTCCGATCTCCATGGAAACGGTGCAAAGGGAAGGGCAGGTTTGGCGGCCGCATTCAGTAGGGTGCGTTGAAATGGGACAGCCCTTGTCGCGCCGGAAATTACATAACTGCCCTTCGATGCACACTTCGAATGGTGATTCTAAGGCCAGTTTTGGCGAATTGGGACACAGCCATACACAAGAATGTGGGTGAAAGGTCAAACAAGGGTGTGGGTGAAAGGTCAAAAGCTGTGTAACCTGAGCTGAAAGATCAGAAAGGTCATGTCTGTGTGGGGAGGGAAATAAAGTGTTGTTCTACTGATAAGCATGATGGGAAAACTGCTGAGATGAGTCAAGCGGTTAATAAAAGGCTCAGAAGAGGGAAGGCACAGAGAAGACCTCATGGAAGCAATCTGCGTAGCTTCTTCTCTGTGCTCGCTCCCCTCTGATCAGATTAGAAGAAAAGTCTAACACTTGTCCTGAGGCTTTTTGGGTAAACAGCGCCTCGAGAACAGAGTTTTCTTGACAGAGATCTATGTTTTCACAACAGAAAGCAAACAGGCACTCTGTCCAGGACATACAAGGATGTTTTCTAAGTTTCAAAATCCACAAAAACAAATTTGTCCAGGCTGATTTCCACGTAGAATACAGAGCGTTTTTGTTTTTTTTCAGACATTTCTGAGCATTGTGAGTGCATTGGTGGTATAGTGGTAAGCATCGCTGCTTCCCAAGCAGTGGACCCGGGTTCGATTCCCGGCCAATGCAATCTTCTCACCACAATGGTAAATGTAGTGTACTGTTTAAGTTTTCATGTAGTAAAAAAAATGCATATATACTTCAATCCAAGTGGATGATTTCTTAAAACAGATCTATGATTAGACATTTTAAGGCTAATTTTGTCTGCTATGTGTACGAATGCCCAGAAATTGAATGCACAAGACTCCTAATTTTATGTTAACAGGTTTGAGTACCTGTTTACTCAACCAATCAGCAGAGTGTTGCAGTGGAAGCATGCTGGACCCTTAAACCAGAGGGTGATGAATCGAAACCTTCCCCTGCTAATCCTGGCTCTTCAGATGTTGCACAGGAGGTAATTATTATAGAAAGGAGTCTCATCTGGAGTGTCTTTCAGCAGACTTGCAAAGTGTAAAGCGTGTGCTTACCTGGTAGGCGCTCCTTTTCTCGTTGTTCCCCCTTTTGCCCACACGTATTTAATGCAGAAGACGCTGACCTCCTAATTCTATGTTAGTAGATTTTTACTCCCACACAAACACACAAGCTAAAGAGAGCAGAGTGGCGCAGCGGAAGCGTGCTGGGCCCATAACCCAGAGGTCGATGGATCGAAACCATCCTCTGCTAAAGTTGTCTCCTCTGATATGGGACACCAGGCTTTCATCATAGAAGCATTTTGAAAGATAAAATTATATTCCAAATCTAAATTCACTGTGGACCTTGACCATTTAACATTCCCTTTATTTTATGAGACCTTTGTGTAAAGGTGTGAAAGACCTCTCCCCCATCTATAACTCCATCCTCAGACCCAGAACAATGAGAACAATAGCAGGCTTTCTAAGAGCTGAATAGCGTAGTTTCAGCTGAAACTGGAGACAATAGATGTTTACAGTTTCAGTGTAGTTAGCCCCTCCCTTCAGATAGATATAAGGCATTGGCCATCGGCAATCTGACCAGAACTGAAGAAGCGGCTTGGATGAGCAGCGAAACGTCTTCACTCTTACAACGATTTGTCGAGTTGATAGATTTAAATCTCATCTTTTGCAATGTTTAAAAAACATTTTTGAGGCAATGCTCCCTTGCTCACGGTGTGTGGAACCTAACATCCTAGACCAAAGAAATCTATGTGTACAGATGACGATGCGTTGGCCGTGAATATGTCCCCTTTATGCGGCTGCTTTTGCAGCATTCACCAGTCTGTGTTTCACATTCCACCTCTTACTTGATGATGAATTCTTCAAGGAAAATGAGGAACGCTTCACGAGTTTGCGTGTCATCCTTGCGCAGGGGCCATGCTAATCTTCTCTGTATCGTTCCAATTTTAGTATATGGGTTAGCAAACTAACACAACTGCAGAGTGTTCCAACAATGTTTAAAAAGCACCTTTGAGGCGCTGCTCCCACACTCACGGTGTATGGAACCTCACATCCTGGACCAAAGAAATCCATGTGTACAGCTACGTTGCACATGAATATGTCCCACATCTGTGTGCACTACATCGAGGTGGCCAAGTGCTTGAGGCGATGGACTGCTAATCTATTTCACGCCGCATGTGTAGGTTTGATGCCCATCCTCTTCGCAGCCCTTGCTGTTGCTCCCCTTCTTACTTATGCAGTGTTGACCAGTCTGGGTTCACGTTCAACTTCTTCCTTGCTCTGGCATCTGTGTTGCTGCTCTCTGGTCTCTCTTACAGTCATCCATGTGCACCTATTCTCAATGCCATAATGTGACCAGACCAGGGGTCGGCAACCCGCGGTTCCGGAGCCGCATGCGGCTCTTTCAGCCTCATACTGCGGCTCTGCGTGGCTTGGGAAAATAAATTTTAAGTATTTAATTGTAGTGTATTTTATTTGTGTTAGCTCTTTCTTGTGCTAGTTTAAATCGGAAGATTATTATGATCTTATGATGTCTCCGTGATGACGTATCACGTATAACACATCAGACACGTCGCTCAAAAGTGAGTGAAAATGAGCCAAAACAAAAGTCTTTGGAGAGCTTTTTAACAAAGGAGAAAAGGCCAACTGAGCAACCAGAAGAGGAGACGACCTCTAAGAAAAAGAAAGATCAACAACATCAGGAGTCCTACTTAAAATCTGGGTTTGTCGCTACAGGTTTTTGTCGCTCTGCGAAAAGCAAATGAGGCAATGAAACCCTCAACACTACTTTGGCACATGGAGAATAAGCACCTGGGATTAAACGATATGCCTTTAGAGTTTTTTGAAAGAAACTGCGGAGCAGAGTAGACATAATCACATAATCAGCGCAGGGCTCCCTCCGATGCAGCGGTGTGGTTAAAAACCTCCCCAAGCAGGCATTGGTGGTTCAGTGGAAGAATTCTCGCCTGCCACGCGGGAGGCCCGGGTTCGATTCCCGGCCAATGCAGCGCAAGTTATGGTAGTGAATCCATTCTTTGTTTATGTAGAATGTAAATAATTCTGTCAAAAGGTCGATGTCAGAAGTGGGATTTGAACCCACGCCTCCAGGGGAGACTGCGACCTGAACGCAGCGCCTTAGACCGCTCGGCCATCCTGACACGGTCCACAGTGACACTTTGTTGTTCCACGGGACAGTGACACAGAAAAACAACATGAATTCATTCAGGATTTGCCAGAAAATGAGGAACGCTTCACGAGTTTGCGTGTCATCCTTGCGCAGGGGCCATGCTAATCTTCTCTGTATCGTTCCAATTTTAGTATATGTGTTAGCGAACTAACACAACTGCAGAGTGTTCCAACAATGTTTAAAAAGCACCTTTGAGGCGCTGCTCCCACACTCACGGTGTATGGAACCTCACATCCTGGACCAAAGAAATCCATGTGTACAGATGACGATACATTGCGTGTGAATATGTCCCACATCTGTGTGTACTGTGTCGAGGTGGCCAAGTGCTTGAGCCCATGCCGTTGCAGAAAGAAAGGGCTGTGACGACGACATCTTGACTTTTCTTCTATTAAATAATAAATCATTAAAAATAACGTACATAATGTACGTATCGTACGCTCAAAGACAGCGGTGGAAGTGTGGTCCGTGGTGTGGGCCTGTCCCACTTCAGCAAGATGGCGGCTACACTGAGGAGGGCAGATTCTCGACCGGAACCTTGAAACTACACTTTTGAAGAGTACTTCGTAAGGACCCTTGAAGGGTGCATTTGGCGAATTGAGACACAGCCAGTTTCAGTGTAGTTAGCCCCTCCCTTCAGATAGATATAAGGCAGTGCCCATCGGCAATCTGACCAGAACTGAAGAAGCGGCTTGGATGAGCAGCAAAACGTCTTCACTCTTACAAAGCTTTTTTTAGTTGATAGATTTGAACTTCAGACCAATTTGTCCATGCAGTTGTCCACGCTTTTGCTCACATAATGTTAGAATCACTTGAATCCTCACAGTAGAAATCTGGTGTTTGTCCAACTGCCTCCCATGTGCAGTATACAAAGTTCTCTTTAAAGCTTAACAACATGCCATGCCAGTAGAGACAGCACTTTACCTATCTTACCTTTTGCTCATATAATGGACAAGCTGCCTGAACAGGGACTTGAACCCTGGACCCTCAGATTAAAAGTCTGATGCTCTACCGACTGAGCTACCCAGGCCCTTACCATGAGAGATTTAATGAAGAATGGATCAAAAAATACACAAGCTTTTAGGCTAAAAAGTTGCATAGAATCTGGTACCAAAGTCATGCCTGACACCCATCTGACTATGGTCCTGCACAGTGCAGTGAGGTTTGGGAATAAATCTCATATGGTTCACTGTACCTGTGGAGCTATACCAGAAACTCTTTCCTAAGTTTCAAACTCCACTGAAAATAAATTTGTCCAGGATGTTTTTCACGCAGAATACAGAGATTTTGCCCTCAGATTAAAAGTCTGATACTCTACTGACTGAGCTATCCAGGCTCTCAACAAAAGGGATTTGCATTCCATGGGATGAAAAAAAATATACACAAGCCTTCAGAGATATGAACTCAGATAGACAGAAGCTGCGCAACTGATTTGGCAATGTCCTAAGCAAGTCACAAACACTTCAGTTCCCTGACCGGGAATCGAACCCGGGCCGCGGCGGTGAGAGCGCCGAATCCTAGCCACTAGACCATCAGGGAGACACTGCACAGCCCCATTTATTAGACAGTACTATTGATTCATCGGTGTGGTGTTTGGAAAAATTTAGAAGATAAAAGTGTGCATTCTGTAAAGACATAGGCCTTGTCCCAATTCGCCAAATGCACCCTTTGAAGGGTCCCTTCGAAGTACTCTTCAAAGTGTAGTTTGAAGGTTCCGGTCGAGAATCTGCCCTCCTCAGTGTAGCCGCCGTCTCGCTGAAGTGGGACAGGCCTACACCACGGACCGCACTTCCACCGCTGTCTTTGAGCGTACGATACGCACATTATGTACGTTATTTTTAATGATTTATTATTTAATAGAAGAAAAGTCAAGATGTCGTCGTCACAGCCCTTTCTTTCTGTTTAGATTGAATATCATGTAAGGTATTTTTTTTAACAATGTAATGCTACCCTCAGATGCCTGTAGCCCTACTCACCAAAGACCCCCACCCTGAGAGGGTCGTAAAGCAATCTACAGCACTGGGGCCAAGAAGATAACATCTAGGACCAGGGCCACTTCTTATCTGTGGCCCTGTTCACCAAGGTCTGAGTGCCCCCATCCTGTGAGGGTCATAAAACAATAAGATTGATTGACTTAAAAACGCACATTCAGGGATTTTGCCAAAAAAGGTTTTTAATGTGTAATCACATGCTGCCGAGAGGAAGACCCGCCTCACACATTGGGAGGCCTATAAAAGCTGGAAAGACAAACATCTCAGGACTCTCTTCCTATCCTTTCCTGAGAGTCCGGTGCTCCATTGTTAACTTTACCTGTGATGAACTCATTAAACCCTTCTGACTTATATTTCAGTCTCTTTCTCCTCTTTGACGCTTGCATCAGAAACGAACATTTCTATCAATTTGGTGACCCCGACGTGATTGGTGTCAAGTGATCTGGAGGACCTTTGGGCATATCGAGGTGAAGTCTGATGACTGAGTCGGTGACAACCAGGGGCCCCAAAATAAGGTAAGCAGAAAACCTTTTTAATAAAATTTCTGCATAGTTTAGTTTATTCTTTATTAGGGTTGTCACTGTCACATGAATCTGTAATTCTTTGTCTTGCAAATTTAGAATATAATTGGGTGGGCTATCTAGTCCAGTTTGTTCTTTCACATGTAAAGTTACATGAAGCACATTTACTAACACATAGGGACAGATCAATGAGCCGGTGTTAGAAATCCTGGTCCGGGACCAGGTGGCGCTAGGCCCGGTTGAGAGACTGCCAGCAGACCAGGTTCTACTGGAAAGCCAGGGCTGGACCCTGAGGGCAACTAGTTAAATTCTTAATCAAATTACCTCTTGGAATAGAATCTGACGAGAGTCTATTGAACGTAGTCACTGCTAAGAAACGCACGAAGCCCTTGTAACCAAGACGGCTGGGACCGTGTTAGGGGGAAAATCCTGGTCCGGGACCAGGTGGCATTAGGCCCGGTCGTCTGACAATAGACTAGGTTCTATTGTTGGCCAGAGTTGGACTCTGAGGGTGTTGAGCGCCCTGTGACCAAGACACGGTTGGACCGTGTAAGTGGGGTGTGGAGCCCTGGGTCCGGGACCCACTCAGCTGAGCACGATTGAATAAACCGGTAGGGACAGAACTTCTTCTTCTTCTTTTTGGGTCACTGTGGGTGGCTTGGGTCTCTGACTCCTCATTTTTAGCCTTTATCACATAGAGTATTGGCTGGAGTAGAGACTGCGTAGGCTGCATTTGGGGGTGGAGAAAATAAAGGCAAACAGCCCGGGGTGTAGGAGTGTCGGGTCTTTAAAACTAAAATCACATATCCTGCTAGAACCCCCACCCCGCACAGACGCTACGGCCTCTGCGTAGAAGCCTGGGTGTGATACGGGTTGGTCTAAAGGGATCTCTGTGGTGAAAGGTTTGGATCCATACATTAGGCTTATGTAAACAGGTTTTATTAACATTTTCATTCCCAATAGACCAAATTACAGGTGTGTAAAACAGACTTGGTGACAAACAGACTGACTGACTGTGGTGGAAAAGCAGTTGCGGGTTTACTCAATTAGGATTTTGACTATTTGCTCTCAAATAAATTCTAAGTGAATAGTTCCTTTAGGGTGAGTCTTATCTCTCCTGCTTATCATACTCCCTTACTCAGCTATACACCCCCTCCTTTCTTCAACCCTACCCCCACTATCTTCCATCAGCATGTGCCTGTTTCCCTCTCACCTGAAGGTCAAATTGAGAACCTTTTCCACCACTAGACAATGGACGATACAGGGACGAAGTTTACTCCTGCTACGACGAAAGAAGCGTGTACTAATGCCTTAGATATACTTTTGTTTGGGACAGAGGATAGGAAAAAGAAGAAAGAGACAGAAAAGTTTGAGATATGGGTAAAAGACTTGCAAATGAGAGGTTTGATAGGACAGGACACATCTCCAAATCCTAGAAAAGAACAATTGCTGAATATTCAAACGGTTGTCCATGCTGCTTGTGATTTCACTGAAGCTGAATGGGAGCGAAATGGCAAAAAATGTATAGGGGAGTTTAAAAACAGAGTGGATATAGCCAGAAAAAATAAAGCTCTTTGCAATGCATACCTCCCCCACCTAATGAGGGGGGCAGGTCTTAACATAACATACACCACAGTGACACCACAAATACAAGTGGTGCAATCTAAAACTGAAAGGGAAATGACCTTAGATAAGAAGGGGGAAGATGCATTTCTCCCTCCTCCTTATACTGACCTTTCACCTTATAGCGAGGCCCATAAATTACTAACTCAAGCTACTAATTCACAAACTTGGGCTGTTACACCCCCACTGATAACTAATGACTCTAACACCACGACACTACAATGTCCATTGGTATTAGTTAAAGCAGGATTAGTAGACATAGTAGAAGAACCTACCACAATTGAAGCTATTAAAGTAGTAAACACAATGCTCGATGAAAATACAGAAGCAATCAGTGATGACAGTGCAGCAGGAGCAACATCTATGGCAGGGCAACTGATTGACCCAAATGATGTTAAAACACTGAAATTTGTTAATGTGAAGGGCATTAACACTAAAGGCTCAAGAACTCCTACACCTACTGAATCAATAAGAAAAACAATACAATTTGGAAGTGATGATAAGCATTCTCAAAGTTCTACACTAGAAGAGGTCTCTACTGAAATAAAAACAAAAATAGATGAACCGTTGTATGAGACTTCGTTTACAGCTAATGTTAAACCTAAATCTACAAGGCCAAAAGGTTTACATATTAGTGATCTACCAAACACAGGTTATGATAGAGTTCCAACTGACCTTTTGACCCCTCCTACATGGGTCAGGCATGAGAGATCACCATACTCTCAGAATCCTGCACTCTCTAACAGTTAACTCATCAGAAGTATGCATATAAAAAGAAAGAGCAGTATGTTTTAAACTCATCTGACAGTAATGATTTATTTGAGCATTCACATAAACTTTAGAATATTTTTTGTTTAATTAGATCATGCTGAAATTTAAGTAAACAATTCAAACCATGTCTTTATAATTATTGAAAATTCCTCACTTTAACTTTAGGATATTGTAAATATAGATACAGATTTCTTATGCAAACTGTTCACACATTTTTTGAGGTGAAAATGAACAACTTGTCCATGCAAGTTGGAATAGACTTTAAATAGATTTTAGTTTTGACTGAAGTGGATTTGGGATGGGTCTTTGGCCTGTTGTGTCTGGGTGGGCATGGTCCGAGTGCAGTGGCTCTCTGGGTGCATCTCTCCAGCTCTGAACTGAAAGGTCACATGACGTGGACTGGCTCTGCTCTGCTGTTGTCTAAAGACTGTCTAAACATGGCTGCTGCGTCACTGAGAAACATGAACTGAACTAAAACCAAAGAAAGTCCTGCTGGCTCTGAAACTCATCTGTGGACTGGGCTCCTCCACTACTGGTCACATGACAAATGAATGAACTGAATCAAAACCTTCAAGTGCTCTGCTGCTCCTCTAAAGGCACCATAAAACTGTCTCTGCTGCTGCGTTTGGGCTGTGTTTGCCTGGGCACTCATGACTGGAGCCTGTTCTCAGATCCACATAGTCAAATATTTTGTTTTTAACCCAATTACAAAATTTAGAAGTGTATTCATTTAATTGAAACATTTTTGCTCCATTCCTGAAAATAATCATATATCAATATAACATTATTTAAGCTATTTCTTTTCATTGTACATCAGAGCTGTTGCACTGGGGCTTCTACATAATGCATATGCAACATATTTGAAACGACATTCAGAATGGTCACAGTTAACAAAATTAGAAACAAAAGTTTGGAAACAGTATACTTTACTACTAGCCCCATTAAGAGCACTGATAACTGAGGCAGGACCAACTAACCTTACTGCTCAATTAAACTGGAATATCGAGGCAGAGGAAGCATTTATTTCCTTAAAACAACAAATGGCACATTCATGTGACTTGGCTGTACCAGATTATACCATACCTTTTCACCTAGATGTGTATGAGAAAAATGGAGTTGGCAATGCAATACTTTATCAGAAAAAGGGGGACGGTGTGGCAGGTCAACGTAAAGTGCTGATGTATCATAGTGCTAAATTAGACAATATAGAAAAAGGACATCCACCATGCACACAACATGTAGCAGCTATATCTATGGCCATAATTAAAACAGCACACATAGTGAAATGTCATCCTCTAATCATACATACACAACATGGAGTAGCAGCCTACTTACAATCAGTAGCTTTTACACTCTCAGAACGACGCACAGAAAAAATCTAACAAATACTAGATCAGCCACATATTGCATTTGAAGGCACAACCATCAATATGGCAAATGATCTAGGGACAGGGACACCGCACAACTGCGCTGACATAGCGCAACTAGACATGATTCTAGTACCAACATTGTATGCAGAACCACTGCAGAACCCACAACTAATGCTGTTTTGTGATGGATGTAGCTATAGAGATAACACAGGGAAAATTAGAACATCATATGCAATAGTGAAAGCTGCTGGACAAAAGTTTGAAATCATGGAAGCTAAAGAGATACTTATGCCAGGGGCTTCAGCACAATTAGCAGAAGTAATAGCTTTAACCAGAGCATTGCAATTAGCTAAAGATCAAACAGCAAATATATATTCTGATTCTGCTTATGTAACACATGAAATACACATTGATGCCCCTCATTGGATGCGTAAGGGATTCATAACCAGCACTGGACAACCTATTAAACATCTCAAAGAAATGACTGAATTGATAGAAGCTGTTAAAATCCCATCTGAAGTAGCTGTATTAAAATGCAAGGGCCATGCAGAGAGAACAACACTTATAGCTAGAGGGAATGAAGCAGCAGATGCAGCAGCAAAAAAGGCAGCAGGTTATAAGGGACCTCCAAGTAAAAAGTATGTGTGTGTGCAGATGGATGAAGAGAAAGATTCAGTGAAGTTGACAGAGCAGGATATTATTGACTTACAGACTCACGCAGGACCGTATGAACATAGTGTTTGGACTAATTTAAGGACGAAGAAGGACTTTGGTGCTATCATGACGGACGTTTAGTTGCACCTAACTCTTTCTCAAGATGGGTTGAAGTTACCCCAGTAAGGAGAGAGACAGCTAATTCAGTCATTAAGTGGCTGACAAGAGAATTTGTTCCTAGGTATGGGTTTCCCCGTACCATCAGATCTGATAATGGCACACACTTTTCTAACAAAAATATGACAGCAGTGTGTGAATATTTTGGAATAAAACAACATTTTGGAACAGTCTTTCACCCACAATCCCAGGGCCTGGTTGAAAGAGCAAACCGCACATTGAAAAGCTATCTAGCTAAAATCATGAACTCTACCAAAATGACGTGGCTGGATGCCTTGCCATTAGCGCTGATGGCAATGCGATCCACACCACATAAACATCTCAATCTCTCTCCACATGAGATCTTAACTGGGAGGAGGATGGACACTCCTCTCCAACCTGATGTGTGTGTACCTAGAAATGACCAAGATCATGAAATCTCTGACTATTACAAAGCATTAACTAATTTAAGTTTAGTTCTCTCCCAACAGATCCTGAACCTGGAGACCTCCTCTGAGTCAACTTTGGAAGACCCAATCAAACCTGGTGATTGGGTACTGGTGAAAAGTATTAAACCTAATTGGACTGAACCCAAATTTGTAGGTCCTTACAAGGTACTTAACAGTCGCTCAAGGGCTATCAGAATCGAAAAAATTGACAAAGCCCACAAAAGTAAAGTGAGCCACTGGATTCACATTACTCATTGCGTCAGAGCTCAACCTCCTGAACGCACTCTGAAACAAATTAGAACTGATTTGGCTGAACTTGATTCTTCTTAATTATGACTGTGGCATTGTATGAGTACTCTCGAAGAAGTACTACATTAATTGTATTGTTATTTACCATAGTGCTCATGTCACCTATCATCTGGTATTTTGGAGTAAATCAACTCACTAGCTCTATAGATTCTAGCAATGCATTAAATAATAGGACTAAAAGAGGGGTTGAGGTCCCATTATCATTGATTTGGAATGCCACAAAATTTCTTAATGTTGCCACGAAAAACAAATGGTATAATTGGCTCTCCACTAGCGCTAATTTATATCTCCCAGGACAGCCCTGTCTAGCATGTGCACCTGCTTATCCAAAACCAGAGTATTTAGTTCCCATACCCTTTTCTTACATTTGTGATCATTATAACTTCTCACGCTCTCACATTGTAAAAAATTATAACCAATATCTAGCCTCTGTTAATTGTTCCTGGGAAACATGCAAAGCAGGTGGTCAATGCATAATAAAAAGTACTGAAAATAATAAAACTATTGTATGGAACAAAGGCAGTCACTGTATCAAACTGTCTACTAGTCTCATGCCCCCTACTGAATGTCTTGCTTATATGTCATCATCTCTTTATACCAAGCCTGATACTTTTGGCAAACCTACACGAAATGATCTTTGCAGCCATTTTCATTGGCCATATATGCCTGCAAATATAAATCCACCTCACTTTTCCAAATTACCCACAGTACAATTAGAATGCATACAAAGAGCCCACACCTATCAATCTACTTTTGTTGGAAATCTTACTGCAACCCTGTGTTCTACTATCGCTATAGTTAATGATAGTTACTCCTTTGCTCCCCTGAATTATTCTTCTGTGTGTGCGGTTACTGGTATGAAAACTACCACATGTCCGCTAATTCATACACGGCCTCTAAGGAGACAAGACTTTGCCGTAGCAGACATGTGGTGGCTTTGCAACTCTACTAACTTACTGGCTACTTTGCCCTTACACTGGTCTGGTCGTTGTGCGAGAGTGATGTTCTCTACTACTTTTTCTATCTTACCTATTCCTAACCTCTCTTCCTCAGTAGATTACACAGTCTCAACTAGACCCAAAAGATCCGTAATAGACAACATTGGCACTAACCCAGCTAATATCTATATCGATGCAATTGGTATACCTAGAGGTGTACCCAATGAGTATAAAATGGCTAACCAAGTGGCTGCAGGTTTCGAATCTATTCTTTGTTGGTGGTGTACCATTAATAAAAATGTAGATAGAATTAACTATATTCATTACAACGTTATGTATCAGGCCAATCTAACTAGAGCTGCTTTACTTCTATTACAAGAAGAACTACATGCTAATACGTTAATGACATACCAAAATCGTATTGCTCTAGACATGCTTTTAGCTGAAAAACAAGGTGTATGTTCACTCTTTGGTGACCAGTGTTGTACAATCATACCCAATAACACTGGCCCTGTTGGGCCTCTCCAAGAACTTTTAGATAAAATGAAAGATCACTCAGACCAGATGCTTACTGCCTCTGGAATTAATGATGTAATAGGTGATTGGTTTTCTAATACCTTCGGTAAATGGAAAACTTTATTTCTCTCACTTTTCACTTCACTTAGCATAATTCTAACCATACTGATGGTCTGTGGCTGTTGTTTCATCCCTTTTGCTCGTACTATGGTTGAAAGGTGTGTGACTACAGCTTTTTCTAAAGAAGTTACTGCTGCAAAACAAATGGCACTACTTCCTATTTCTTCTAACACCCCTCCTCCTATGTACATCACAATTATTTCTGACTCTGACACTGAGGACATTCAGTGTAAACATGCTGTATAATGTTGTTTTGGGAAATTCATGTTTTTGATTTTGGGTTGGTTTAATAATAGCATAATCATGTACAGTACTGTGGGTATATGTGGTGTCTTCGGACGGTTGCCGGGAGCGGGGCCACAAAATGTCTTTTCCCATTTAAGTCAGAAGGTGAAAAAATGACAAAACTATAATAAATGGGTTTTTAGATTTTGTACCCATAAATCCACGTACTTTAATTTAGCAAAATTATTTTCATTTATTCTACTCATGAATGTGTATGCTTTTGGTATTATTCTTAGTATTATACTTGTTTAAATTTTTAATTTCTTCCATTATTATCATTTGTTGTAAACATTACTTTTTATTTTTTCATAGTTGGATTCACACCATGTAGCATGGTGTGAAAAGGGGGAATTGTAAGGTATTTTTTTTAACAATGTAATGCTACCCTCAGATGCCTGTAGCCCTACTCACCAAAGACCCCCACCCTGAGAGGGTCGTAAAGCAATCTACAGCACTGGGGCCAAGAAGATAACATCTAGGACCAGGGCCACTTCTTATCTGTGGCCCTGTTCACCAAGGTCTGAGTGCCCCCATCCTGTGAGGGTCATAAAACAATAAGATTGATTGACTTAAAAACGCACATTCAGGGATTTTGCCAAAAAAGGTTTTTAATGTGTAATCACATGCTGCCGAGAGGAAGACCCGCCTCACACATTGGGAGGCCTATAAAAGCTGGAAAGACAAACATCTCAGGACTCTCTTCCTATCCTTTCCTGAGAGTCCGGTGCTCCATTGTTAACTTTACCTGTGATGAACTCATTAAACCCTTCTGACTTATATTTCAGTCTCTTTCTCCTCTTTGACGCTTGCATCAGAAACGAACATTTCTATCAATCAGTAGGCAAATATAACGTTCGAGGTGATTTTTTTACTCAATTGTAGCTACTTCATAACTTAAACAAAATATACCTTGTGAAAACGTAATAACAGAGACAGTGGTAACAATATCATTTTGACATTAATAGTCTATAAACCAGAGACACTGATTAGTTGTACATAAAGTGGGATATTGCAGTTTAATGGTTCGGTATTTTGGCCAGTGCCTACACCACTTTAATACAGTAGAGGGCACTGTTTCCCTTCTATGCCGTGCCAGTTCTTTTCATCTGATTATTATAAGGTATTTTCTAGCAGTGCAGCGCTACATCAAGCTAGTGTCTTGATTTACTAACACGAAGGTAAATGACACGTGCCCACGAGGGGGTGCAGACCTATGGAATGTAAAGGAACACATGAAGATTTTGTGCACGTCTCAGGACTCTCTTCTGTCCTTTCCGGAGAGTCCATTGCTTCATTGTTCACATTACCTGTGTTCAACTCATTAAACTCTTCTGACTTTACGTTTCAGTCTCTTGGTCTTTGACGCTTACAATAGAAACGAACATTCTTACATTATTCTTATTGCAGTAATATTTTCTAATGATAATAATGCCTTCTTATTGTCTAGCAATAACTGAACATTCCTTTATTCCATGTAACTCCCCTCCTTTTTAATCATCAAACACACTGTACAGATCTTTATTCAGATTTAACAGTTTCATGTGTACACTGTTGTAGATGAGACAAACCAGTACGAACATTTGAACGTGTATTGTGCAGCGGACTCCATTTTCTTCTCTTTTTTGCGTAGCCGCGGTGCATGATGGGATATAGAAGTGCGTGAAGTGTGCAAGGATGCACGCTTCGGTTACGTCCGATCTCCATGGAAACGGTGCAAAGGGAAGGGCAGGTTTGGCGGCCGCATTCAGTAGGGTGCGTTGAAATGGGACAGCCCTTGTCGCGCCGGAAATTACATAACTGCCCTTCGATGCACACTTCGAATGGTGATTCTAAGGCCAGTTTGGCGAATTGGGACACAGCCATACACAAGAATGTGGGTGAAAGGTCAAACAAGGGTGTGGGTGAAAGGTCAAAAGCTGTGTAACCTGAGCTGAAAGATCAGAAAGGTCATGTCTGTGTGGGGAGGGAAATAAAGTGTTGTTCTACTGATAAGCATGATGGGAAAACTGCTGAGTTGAGTCAAGCGGTTAATTAAAGGCTCAGAAGAGGGAAGGCACAGAGAAGACCTCATGGAAGCAATCTGCGTAGCTTCTTCTCTGTGCTCGCTCCCCTCTGATCAGATTAGAAGAAAAGTCTAACACTTGTCCTGAGGCTTTTTGGGTAAACAGCGCCTCGAGAACAGAGTTTTCTTGACAGAGATCTATGTTTTCACAACAGAAAGCAAACAGGCACTCTGTCCAGGACATACAAGGATGTTTTCTAAGTTTCAAAATCCACAAAAACAAATTTGTCCAGGCTGATTTCCACGTAGAATACAGAGCGTTTTTTTTTTTTTTCAGACATTTCTGAGCATTGTGAGTGCATTGGTGGTATAGTGGTAAGCATCGCTGCTTCCCAAGCAGTGGACCCGGGTTCGATTCCCTGCCAATGCAATCTTCTCACCACAATGGTAAATGTAGTGTACTGTTTAAGTTTTCATGTAGTAAAAAAAATGCATATATACTTCAATCCAAGTGGATGATTTCTTAAAACAGATCTATGATTAGACATTTTAAGGCTAATTTTGTCTGCTATGTGTACGAATGCCCAGAAATTGAATGCACAAGACTCCTAATTTTATGTTAACAGGTTTGAGTACCTGTTTACTCAACCAATCAGCAGAGTGTTGCAGTGGAAGCATGCTGGACCCTTAAACCAGAGGGTGATGAATCGAAACCTTCCCCTGCTAATCCTGGCTCTTCAGATGTTGCACAGGAGGTAATTATTATAGAAAGGAGTCTCATCTGGAGTGTCTTTCAGCAGACTTGCAAAGTGTAAAGCGTGTGCTTACCTGGTAGGCGCTCCTTTTCTCGTTGTTCCCCCTTTTGCCCACACGTATTTAATGCAGAAGACGCTGACCTCCTAATTCTATGTTAGTAGATTTTTACTCCCACACAAACACACAAGCTAAAGAGAGCAGAGTGGCGCAGCGGAAGCGTGCTGGGCCCATAACCCAGAGGTCGATGGATCGAAACCATCCTCTGCTAAAGATGTCTCCTCTGATATGGGACACCAGGCTTTCATCATAGAAGCATTTTGAAAGATAAAATTATATTCCAAATCTAAATTCACTGTGGACCTTGACCATTTAACATTCCCTTTATTTTATGAGACCTTTGTGTAAAGGTGTGAAAGACCTCTCCCCCATCTATAACTCCATCCTCAGACCCAGAACAATGAGAACAATAGCAGGCTTTCTAAGAGCTGAATAGCGTAGTTTCAGCTGAAACTGGAGACAATAGATGTTTACAGTTTCAGTGTAGTTAGCCCCTCCCTTCAGATAGATATAAGGCATTGGCCATCGGCAATCTGACCAGAACTGAAGAAGCGGCTTGGATGAGCAGCGAAACGTCTTCACTCTTACAACGATTTGTCGAGTTGATAGATTTAAATCTCATCTTTTGCAATGTTTAAAAAACATTTTTGAGGCAATGCTCCCTTGCTCACGGTGTGTGGAACCTAACATCCTAGACCAAAGAAATCTATGTGTACAGATGACGATGCGTTGGCCGTGAATATGTCCCCTTTATGCGGCTGCTTTTGCAGCATTCACCAGTCTGTGTTTCACATTCCACCTCTTACTTGATGATGAATTCTTCAAGGAAAATGAGGAACGCTTCACGAGTTTGCGTGTCATCCTTGCGCAGGGGCCATGCTAATCTTCTCTGTATCGTTCCAATTTTAGTATATGGGTTAGCAAACTAACACAACTGCAGAGTGTTCCAACAATGTTTAAAAAGCACCTTTGAGGCGCTGCTCCCACACTCACGGTGTATGGAACCTCACATCCTGGACCAAAGAAATCCATGTGTACAGCTACGTTGCACATGAATATGTCCCACATCTGTGTGCACTACATCGAGGTGGCCAAGTGCTTGAGGCGATGGACTGCTAATCTATTTCACGCCGCATGTGTAGGTTTGATGCCCATCCTCTTCGCAGCCCTTGCTGTTGCTCCCCTTCTTACTTATGCAGTGTTGACCAGTCTGGGTTCACGTTCAACTTCTTCCTTGCTCTGGCATCTGTGTTGCTGCTCTCTGGTCTCTCTTACAGTCATCCATGTGCACCTATTCTCAATGCCATAATGTGACCAGACCAGGGGTCGGCAACCCGCGGTTCCGGAGCCGCATGCGGCTCTTTCAGCCTCATACTGCGGCTCTGCGTGGCTTGGGAAAATAAATTTTAAGTATTTAATTGTAGTGTATTTTATTTGTGTTAGCTCTTTCTTGTGCTAGTTTAAATCGGAAGATTATTATGATCTTATGATGTCTCCGTGATGACGTATCACGTATAACACATCAGACACGTCGCTCAAAAGTGAGTGAAAATGAGCCAAAACAAAAGTCTTTGGAGAGCTTTTTAACAAAGGAGAAAAGGCCAACTGAGCAACCAGAAGAGGAGACGACCTCTAAGAAAAAGAAAGATCAACAACACCAGGAGTCCTACTTAAAATCTGGGTTTGTCGCTACAGGTTTTTGTCGCTCTGCGAAAAGCAAATGAGGCAATGAAACCCTCAACACTACTTTGGCACATGGAGAATAAGCACCTGGGATTAAACGATATGCCTTTAGAGTTTTTTGAAAGAAACTGCGGAGCAGAGTAGACATAATCACATAATCAGCGCAGGGCTCCCTCCGATGCAGCGGTGTGGTGAGTTGTATTTTTTATGCACTTCACTTATTTTTGCCATATTTATCTGCCACGCGTAGAAGGCTTGTCCGTGAAAATAAAACCGACATTATTCCGTTACATTATTATTATTATACACAGTGTTGTCTTCATTTTAGATGTCAAAAACTATTTGCGGCTCCCAGTGTTTTATTTTTCGTGGAAAGTGGGTCCAAATGGCTCTTTGCGTGTTAAAGGTTGCCGACCCCTGGACTAGACCAACAATTTTAAGGGTCTTAAAAACCTCCCCAAGCAGGCATTGGTGGTTCAGTGGAAGAATTCTCACCTGCCACGCGGGAGGCCCAGGTTCGATTCCCGGCCAATGCAGCGCAAGTTATGGTAGTGAATCCATTCTTTGTTTATGTAGAATGTAAATAATTCTGTCAAAAGGGGGATTTGAACTCACGCCTCCAGGGGAGACTGCGACCTGAACGCAGCGCCTTAGACCGCTCGGCCATCCTGACACGGTCCACAGTGACACTTTGTTGTTCCACGGGACAGTGACACAGAAAAACAACATGAATTCATTCAGGATTTGCCAGAAAATGAGGAACGCTTCACGAGTTTGCGTGTCATCCTTGCGCAGGGGCCATGCTAATCTTCTCTGTATCGTTCCTATTTTAGTATATGTGTTAGCGAACTAACACAACTGCAGAGTGTTCCAACAATGTTTAAAAAGCACCTTTGAGGCGCTGCTCCCACACTCACGGTGTATGGAACCTCACATCCTGGACCAAAGAAATCCATGTGTACAGATGACGATACATTGCGTGTGAATATGTCCCACATCTGTGTGTACTGTGTCGAGGTGGCCAAGTGCTTGAGCCCATGCCGTTGCAGAAAGAAAGGGCTGTGACGACGACATCTTGACTTTTCTTCTATTAAATAATAAATCATTAAAAATAACGTACATAATGTACGTATCGTACACTCAAAGACAGCGGTGGAAGTGTGGTCCGTGGTGTAGGCCTGTCCCACTTCAGCAAGATGGCGGCTACACTGAGGAGGGCAGATTCTCGACCGGAACCTTGAAACTACACTTTTGAAGAGTACTTCGTAAGGACCCTTGAAGGGTGCATTTGGCGAATTGAGACACAGCCAGTTTCAGTGTAGTTAGCCCCTCCCTTCAGATAGATATAAGGCAGTGCCCATCGGCAATCTGACCAGAACTGAAGAAGCGGCTTGGATGAGCAGCAAAACGTCTTCACTCTTACAACGCTTTTTTTAGTTGATAGATTTGAACTTCAGACCAATTTGTCCAGGCAGTTTTCCACGCTTTTGCTCACATAATGTTAGAATCACTTGAATCCTGGATCCTCACAGTAGAAATCTGGTGTTTGTCCAACTGCCTCCCATGTGCAGTATACAAAGTTCTCTTTAAAGCTTAACAAAATGCCATGTCAGTAGAGACAGCACTTTACCTATCTTTCCTTTTGCTCATATAATGGACAAGCTGCCTGAACAGGGACTTGAACCCTGGACCCTCAGATTAAAAGTCTGATGCTCTACCGACTGAGCTACCCAGGCCCAGACATGAGAGATTTAATGAAGAATGGATCAAAAAATACACAAGCTTTTTAGGCTAAAAAGTTGCATAGAATCTGGTACCAAAGTCATGCCTGACACCCATCTGACTATGGTCCTGCACAGTGCAGTGAGGTTTGGGAATAAATCTCATATGGTTCACTGTACCTGTGGAGCTATACCAGAAACTCTTTCCTAAGTTTCAAACTCCACTGAAAATAAATTTGTCCAGGATGTTTTTCACGCAGAATACAGAGATTTTGCCCTCAGATTAAAAGTCTGATACTCTACTGACTGAGCTATCCAGGCTCTCAACAAAAGGGATTTGCATTCCATGGGATGAAAAAAAATATGCACAAGCCTTCAGAGATTTGAACTCGGATAGATGGAGGCTGCGCAACTGATTTGGCAATGTCCTAAGCAAGTCACAAACACTTCAGTTCCCTGACCGGGAATCGAACCCAGGCCGCGGCGGTGAGAGCTCCGAATCCTAGCCACTAGACCATCAGGGAGACACTGCACAGCCCCATTTATTAGACAGTACTATTGATTCATCGGTGTGGTGTTTGGAAAAATTTAGAAGATAAAAGTGTGCATTCTGTAAAGACATAGGCCGTGTCCCAATTCGCCAAATGCACCCTTTGAAGGGTCCCTTCGAAGTACTCTTCAAAGTGTAGTTTGAAGGTTCCGGTCGAGAATCTGCCCTCCTCAGTGTAGCCGCCGTCTCGCTCAAGTGGGACAGGCCTACACCACGGACCGCACTTCCACCGCTGTCTTTGAGCGTACGATACGCACATTATGTACGTTATTTTTAATGATTTATTATTTAATAGAAGAAAAGTCAAGATGTCGTCGTCACAGCCCTTTCTTTCTGTTTAGATTGAATATCAGTAGGCAAATATAACGTTCGAGGTGATTTTTTTACTCAATTGTAGCTACTTCATAACTTAAACAAAATATACCTTGTGAAAACGTAATAACAGAGACAGTGGTAACAATATCATTTTGACATTAATAGTCTATAAACCAGAGAACACTGATTAGTTGTACATAAAGTGGGATATTGCAGTTTAATGGTTTGGTATTTTGGCCAGTGCCTACACCACTTTAATACAGTAGAGGGCACTGTTTCCCTTCTATGCCGTGCCAGTTCTTTTCATCTGATTATTATAAGGTATTTTCTAGCAGTGCGGCGCTACATCAAGCTAGTGTCTTGATTTACTAACACGAAGGTAAATGACACGTGCCCATGAGGGGGTGCAGACCTATGGAATGTAAAGGAACACATGAAGATTTTGTGCACGTCTCAGGACTCTCCTTTCCGGAGAGTCCATTGCTTCATTGTTCACATTACCTGTGTTCAACTCATTAAACTCTTCTGACTTTACGTTTCAGTCTCTTGGTCTTTGACGCTTACAATAGAAACGAACATTCTTACATTATTCTTATTGCAGTAATATTTTCTAATGATAATAATGCCTTCTTATTGTCTAGCAATAACTGAACATTCCTTTATTCCATGTAACTCCCCTCCTTTTTAATCATCAAACACACTGTACAGATCTTTATTCAGATTTAACAGTTTCATGTGTACACTGTTGTAGATGAGACAAACCAGTACGAACATTTGAAAGTGTATTGCGCAACGGACTCCATTTTCTTCTCTTTTTTGGGAGTCGACTCCTCCCGTTCCCGGCCCAGGGGTACTCCCCCTGAGGGCCGGCGCACCGCGGAGCGGAGCGCCTTCCCGCAGGAGGGACCCCCATTTGACTCCGACGTTCAGGGCGAAACGGAGGGCCATATTGGAGACCGGGGTCCGTCGGAAGGTTAGGCCGGCGGCCGCGAAGTGCCCCCGGATGACCTCTATGTCACTGTCTTTTAATCTATATTTGTTTTTAAATGTATTTTTAATCATTTTACATTGTTCTATTTGTATTGTATATGTATGTATGTACGGCGACCTTGAGAGCCTTGAAAGGCGCCTAACAAATAAAATGTATTATTATTATTATTATAAAGTCGCCGGTGGCGCCCAGCAGGTCGCCAAGCCGGACGAACCCCGCTCTCTCAAAGTTCTCACTCCTCATGCACTCCCGAGGGGCGGACGGGCTCGACAGGAGGTCCGGGTTGAACCGCAAGGGGATGCTGGACAGCTGCCCGGCCGTGGCTGGCGCGGTGATCGCCAAGGGCCTCAGCGCCCGCCACGCCGCCCACGCCTCCCGTTAGAAAGGGGGCAGGCTGTCCAGCATCGAGGGCGGCAGCATCTGGCAGAGCCGGTACACTCCCTGGCCGCCCCCCAAGCCCATGCCGTGGCCAAAAAAGAGTTTCCAGGGGACATGACAGTGGGGGTCCAGGAACCTGCAGACAAGTTTCAGTCTGAGGCTGTTCTTTTTGGTGACCAGGTCCACAAGTCCTAGACCCCCACTGTCGTAGCCCCCCACGAATGGGGGCCACCAACGCTCTCTCCCTCTTCCAGATGAAGCGGCTGAGGGCCACGCTCAGTCAGTTGGCGACGTCGCGCGGCAGGTGGAGCACCGTTAGTGCGTGCACCAGCGTGGACACACAGAGGGCGTTGACGACCAGCACTTTTCCCTTTACAATGAGCGCCCTGAGGTTCCAGAGCGAGATGGTCCGCCCGATCTTCAGCAGGGATTTCTCCCACTGCTTCTCGGTTTTGACCAGTTAACCTCCCCGCCCGAGGCTAGGCAGTAGACGCCTAGCTCGTGGAGAGCCCCTTCCAGGCTCTCCACATCTCGGGCGAAGAGGTTGGTGTTGTCTGCGTACTGGATGACCCTCAGCTCACTTCCAGAGGGAGAGACGATGCCATGGGCGTGGGGGTTCTTCTTGATGAGCGCGGCCAGGGGCTCCGCCACGATGCTGTACAGAAGAGAGGAGAGGGGACAGCCCTGCCTCACCGATCTGCTTAATGAGAAGGTGTCAGTCAGCGAACCATTGCACTTCACTCTTGACCGGGCGTTTTGGTAGAGGAGTTGAATCCATGTAATGAATGTGTCGCCAAACCCGAACCGCCACAAGACGTCCCACAGGAACGAGTGTTCGACCCTGTTGAACGCCTTGCGGAAGTCCACGCTGACGTGTACCCCCCCTGTGTGGTGCATGTGTCTGATGAGGTACTTGTTAGTGAGGATGTTGTCAGCAATGTCCCGGTGCGCAATACTATATGACTGGGTCGGACTGATGACGGACGCGATAACTAATTTAAGGCGGTTGGCGAGAATTTTGGCGAGTATCTTGTAGTCAGTGTTGAGCAATGAGATGGGCCTGTAGCTTTTTAAATCCAATTTACTGTCCTTTTTGTGTAGTAATGTAATGACGCCAGTGCAGAATGATGCAGAAACGCGGTTTTCGGATTGCATCTGTGTGTACAGTGACTGCAGTGTGGGCGCGATGCGGTGAGCGAAAGTCTTATAAAACTCACTCGTGAGACCATCCTGACCGGGACTCTTACTGTTATTGTTTAGCCCTTTGATGGCTTCCCGGACCTCCGCGACGGTTATGGGCCGGTCGCAGAGGTCGCGGTCGCCCTCGGTCAGTCTGGCCTCAAGAGCGTTGATGGCGGCGTGAGTGGCATGTGACGAGGTTCCTTGCGCGCGAAATAACTTTATAACAAATTTTTGAATTGTCTCGAGCAAAGTGCAATGGTCCGCTGAGATGACACCTGCGGAATCGGCGAGCTGCTGTATATACATTTTCCCTTGTTTTTGTTTTTCCTGGCCGAAAAAGAAGGCTGTTCCCCTTTCACCCTCCACTGTGTATCTCGCCCTGGCTCTGAGCGTAGCCCCTCTGCTCTTCGCCAGCTCCAGTGCCTCTAGACGGGCCCTGAGCTGGAGGAGTTCAGGATTGACTGGGCCTTTCTGAGAAGCCGCGCCCGCACAAATGGTTTGGATGCGCTGGCGCAGGGTGTTCTCCTCGACGCTCTCGAGCCATTTTTTGTGCTTGCAGAAATTTATTATGGTCTTTTTGATTCTGATTTTTGCTTCCTCCCACCATTCTATTAGGTTGTTCAGCACCTCCTTTTCTTGCTCGAGAGCGTCCAGGAGCCTGGCCAGCTTCTTTTGGTATTTTTCCTCGGGGAGTACAGAGTTGTTAAGAACCCACAGCCCCCCGTTTCGCTTCCCTCCCGTGAGGGAGAAGCTAACCAAGAGCGGTGAGTGATCACTGATACCCGTCCACGTGTACTCGGCCCTGTCCAGATTCCTGAGCAGGCACCCGGAGGAGAAGCACATGTCTAGCCTGGACTGTTTCAATACGCCCTGAACAACCTGCCTTCTCAAGAAGGCCCTGGCCCTTGGGTGTAGCACGCGCCAAATTTCTGTCATGTCCAATGTTTTTATTGATTCTATTAAGAAGGAGCGGCTGGTGTCATTGTGGTAGGTGTTATTTTCTGATATGTCGTGTTTACTTAGTACTATGTTGAAGTCCCCAATTATTATTGTTTTGTTATTCACATATTTGAAAAGTTGGATAAAGAATGTTTTCCGGTGTTGTTCATGGTTGGGCGCGTGCACGTTAATTAACAGAAAGGCCAGGGCCCCCTCAAAGTCCAGGACTAGCATGTTCCCCTCCGGGTCTGCGTGGACAAGGCTGGGCCGGCCCGCGAAGCTGGGCTTCACGAGCACGGCCACCCCGCGGGAGCGCCCCGGTCCCAGGGCGCAGTGCAGAGAGCCCGCATGGGCTGCCCTTGCCGCCTGCGCGCGCACCGGGTCCCACCGCGTTTCCTGGATGCACAGAATGTCCCAGGGGGCAGCCTGGAACACTCTGTGCATCCGGTCTACTCCTCCGAGGCCCCCAGCGTTGACGGAGAGGAGGGAGAAGCGTGCCATGGCGCATAGGAGGGAGATGTTGCCTGAGGTTCATTTTGACTTTTTGTGTTTTTTCTTCTGCATATCCGTGTCCCCCAGGCGTTTTTTAACCTCAGGCATGCTGAATTCCATCAGCTCAGAGTCGTCAGCGGTCTGATTGAAGGCGGGAGTGGTGGTTCAGTGGAAGAAATCTCGCCTGCCTCACCTGCCAGGTCCACAAATCACATGTGGACTGGTTGGGCAGACTCCCATGAACCATCACGTGTGCCATGGAAAGTTTAGAGCTGATCTAGTCGCGGCAGCAACACCCGAACCCGGTGGATCACAGCTACGAGCCGGTGGAACGGCAATATAGGGGGAGAACTTGGCCCATGTCCCAATCTCCCCCGGGATGTGGGAGAAGCTCTCCCAGAGCCATGAGTTGAATTCCCCCCCGAACAGAGGGCTCAGCCAGACATCCCCAACAGACTCTCACAATACTCTTGGGTCTGACAGGTCTGTCCGGCTTCCTCCTCCACCAGGTGGTGATTGGTTGACAGCTCTGCCCCTCCCGAGTATCCAAGACACAGGGCCGGAGGTCAGATGACACGACAACAAAGTCGATCATCGACATATCGTCAGACTTAGCATGTAGAGATGAGTTAGTTGACCTACATTTGCATACAAAATTTGTGCATATAATGAGCATTTAGGAAGCATTCAGGAGTCGTTCACAGGTCGTTCAGTCGTCCAGCAGATGTAACAAAGAGGTTTCTGCCACAATCAACGTTGCTAATCCTACACTTACATCATCTGACAGTTTAGATCACAATGGTGAGCCACAACCAAAACCATCGAGTTTAATAAGTGTAATAAATATATGTCCAATGATGGAGAGTACTGACATTTTGAGTCCTCTCTGAAAAGTCCCTCTTTCCCCAAAACCATCTTCCTCTGGGGCTCTTCATGCTTTGTCTCATACTTTAGATAAACTTAACTTCATTAACTTTTACTCTTTTAGTCTGTAAAACACCCATTCAAATGTATCTCTACCTGAGGCACCCAGAGCAGACCTCGAGGGAAGAGGGGCCTTCACACCGGTGTAAACACATAGCTGTCCACACCAATGCCCGACTCAAAAACAAATTGCTGCCAGCACATATTTACCTACTGGAAATAAAGCACATCTAATCGTTTTAGAGGGATATTTAGACTAGTATGAACACCCGAGCGCCATTTTGTTTCCAAAAAATCCAATCATTATTTTCAATATAAAAGCCTGTGCTCTTGGGGGCCCTCTGGTGGCCTCAGGGCCCTAAGCAGCTGCTTGGTCTGCTTATAGGCCGGGCCGGCCCTGGCAGCACTTTAAATCTATTTGTTATTTGCCATATTTCTTTTAAGTTCACTAATGTACACTGTATTATGTTGTCACAGTTTCACACCTGCTGTATAAAAACAGTCTAAACCCATCCTGGCATCAGTGACTTATTGTGTGGAGATGTTTAACTCCTGGACATTAGACACTACGAGGCCAGTGCACACACAGACACAGGAGGAACATGCAAACTCCACACAGACACAGGCAGAACATGCAAACTCCACACATAAAGAATGAAACTACCACTGAGCCTTAACTGTGTCATTTGAATGAGGGTTCAGTGGGACTTTTGTATTGTCTTGTCTCCAGACTCACACACAGTGGCTCAGGGCAAAATCAAATAGAACAGAATATGTGAAGGGAATTAAACCTTTATTGAACCTAAACTTTATATTATGTAAAGAGATTATGCTGAGGTTTCTGGAGCTTGTGATTGGCTCAGTGTTGTTTGACCCCAGAGCTCTGTCCTGATTGGAGCATAGGTCACTCCTGGAGCTCTGTCCTGATTGGAGCATAGGTCACTCCTGGAGCTCTGTCCTGATTGGAGCATAGGTCACTCCTGGAGCTCTGTCCTGATTGGTCACTGTGAGGAGCATAGGTCACCCCTGGAGCCCTGGTACAAGTGTGGTCCTTGAGGCTGAGACCAGAGTGCTTCTCCTCTCTTGCATGTGTGTAGCTGCAGCTGTGTGACTCTACTCTCCAAAGCCATGTTCTTATTACTCTACAATACTTTCACATTGGCTCTGTGTTTGCTCCAGTTTCAAGGTGAGTAACAGCTTTTCTTTTGTTAAAGTGGAGATGTAAGGCTTGGGCTGAGAGAATGTCTGCACTTTTGTGGTTCCTTTTGTGCACAGGAGGGTAGAGTAGTCAAAATATTTGACACAAGTAAGAGTAACGTCACTTCAAAAGTGATATTACTGAAGTAGAAGTACAAAGTAGTGGTTCTGATTATTGAAGTAAGAGTGAAAACGCATTTGAGGAAAGTACTACTCAAGTAAGAGTAACTTAAAGAGTAACTGTCAGGACGTAACTTCTGATTTATAATTTTCCCACTTACTCACAATGGGAAAATAACCACTACTTTTACTCGTGTAATGTTACTTCAATACAAATATTACTCAAGTAAAAGGACCTATTTTTTTACTCATGTAAATGTAACTGAGTACTACTCAACTCTCCTCAATCTGGCCCATTCATGTTTTGTGTGATATTTGAACATCGACCAAGACATATGAAACTTACCTGATGCTTTGTTAAATTACCGTCTGAATATCGTTCTTGAGATACTGCAATTAACTCTGGTGATATGATTTTTTTGTGCGTATGGCCCACCCCTGTGTAACACCATGTGACAAGAAAACACAGGTATTAATAATGTTGTGTCTTTTTGTGTCTGTGCAGTTGGTGATTCTCTTGAACCTGAGACAGGGCTGTGTGATGCCAATTGTTCTGGTGAGAATTTAAAGTCACGATACTAAAATTTTAAACTCCATTTTGATATTAAGGAATAGACTCAACTCAATAATGATTCTGATACCACAATGATAATAAAAACACTCTTTATTTACACAATACAATGTGATTTTAACTTTAAATGGTAGTACTTTCTTTCATATTCCCATGTGTGTTATATGTGTGTAATCCCTCAGTGTGCAGTAGGTTCATAGTGGTCCATGGGTGTATACGAGTCTATGTGTCTTACACTTGTAAAAGATACAGATCAGGATCATTGTAAAGTTTGGTTAATTTCTGTCCTTTGAATGTGACTTTTGTAATATTGATACTGCTTAAAATCTCCTAACCCTGTAGTTCTGTACAAACATGTTGTGAAATGTGATTCTTGCATTAGTTTGTCAGTTCAGATTTCAGTCTTTTTGTCATTTCCTCTGGATGTGTTTAAAATATGAACTTTGAACAGATTTACATTATTAAAACATAAAAAATCCCTAAATCATTCAGCCCTACATTGGTAGAAATAGAACTGAAAAATGATACTTCAGTAAACAAACAGTTACGTGTCTAATAAATACAGACACAGGTTTAAACATCGACTCAACTAAGTACAAATGATACTGTGCAGCTGATGTCATCAACATTCTTTGGCGGTGTGATGTTAACTGTAAGCACTGCTCTGTTTGAGGCTTGTTAGACTTTATTTTAAACTATTTCTCTCCTGTGTGACTTTTTGTATGTCTTTTCAGATCAATGCTCTGGGCAGAACAGCTGTAAGGCTTTTCTCCTGTGTGTGTTTTCATGTGTCTTGTGAGATCGCTGTTTTTAATAAATGCTTTATCACAGACAGAACAGCTGTAAGGTTTGTCTCCTGTGTGTTTCTTCATGTGGTATATAAAATTACTCTTTTGAATAAATGCTTCCTCACAGAGAGAACACCTGTAAGGCTTGTCTCCTGTGTGTGTTCTCATGTGATTTGTGAGATGACTCTTTAGATTAAATGCTTTCCCACAGAGAGAACAGCTGTAAGGTTTTTCCCCGGTGTGTGTTCTCATGTGTTCTGTGAGATGACCCTTTTGAATAAATGCTTTCTCACAGACAGAACAGCTGTAAGGTTTCTCTCCTGTGTGAATTCTAAAGTGTCTTATTGAATCGATTTTTAAGCCAAATCTCTTTTTACAAACAGAGCACTGGTGTTTCTTGTCTGCAGTTCCTTCAGCTGTTCCTGACACGTCCCCATTGTCCACAGTGGCTCTGGTCTCTGGTGCAGATTTGTATTTGGGGGATAGACTTGAGTTTGGTGCAGTGGTGCTTTTGTCTCTGATCTGGACTTGGTTGCAGTGGTCTCCATCTGCATCTGTCTCCATCTGTGCAGCTGAAGAGCCGATTGGAGCACTCCAGTCTTCATCACTGTCAGTGTCAGAAGAGTGCTCCGTGTCTCCCTCAGTCTCGAGGTGGACATGTGTCTCTGAGTTGATGTCCTCTCCCTGTGTGTCCTCTCTGTGATCAGTTTCTTTTCTTTGAAGCAGTGAGGGCTCTTCTGTCTTCACACAGCCATCATTGGCCTCAGGGACAGACCTGAAGAAAAGAAAATCTACATAAATCAAAAACAGTTTGGAACAATTGTCCTCTGAGGAGAAGTCAGTGTCTGTGTCTGCATAAAGTATTCTTATGTATAAAACCTGCTAACCCTGTACATGGGATTACATTTTTATTATCACTTTATACTTCTGGCTGTTCTTAAATGTCCCTGAATTCAGATGTATTTCTAATCTGATCATATTTTATAATAAATTGTGTTGAAAGTGATGGGACTCACACTTGCAGCTCCTCTTCCTCCTGTTTGACGTGCTGTTCTTCTGGCTCCTCTTTAATCTGTGGAGTCTCTGGGATTTCCTGTTTCAGAGTGAGACCAGGACTCAGAGAGGACATGTGGACACCTGCAGGAGCAATGGGCAAACAAAGATGATAATTACTTACACAAACATATGTATTATTTATCCATGAAGTTGTACATTTAGTCCAAATCCAAACTTTTTGAGATCAGGATTGTGTTGTCACACAGAATGTTCAGTTCCTCTAATGTTAAACCAATGGAGATTTGAAGATGCTAAATACAAACCTTAGCGTTCATTTAAAAGACTGTTTATTGACTTTTAAGTATTGTTCATTAAAGTAGCGCTCTGCGTAAAAAGAGACATTTATTTTGTAGAGACAGGATGTGACGTCATGGCGCTTGTACTTTATGGCCGCTGTTGGTCGTACAAGAGTTGCATTAAAATAAATATGCCAAGCATTTTTCCCAGGTATAAAGAGACACTTCTGCCAAAAACACCTTAACACTGACAGACTATAATGTGATGGATGTATTTAGCAGCAGCTTATCGGCCTGTTGCACGGCTCTTTTACACTTGTATTGTTGTTGCTAATGCGTGTCTATGGACGTGCGCCACATTTGGACAGTAACACGTGGCTCGGACACATCAGACTCACCGACTCTGGTCAGCACGACTCTCGGGCTCTGAGGACTCAGAGTCGAGTCCAGGAGCCGTTGGTTCCTCTCGTTCTCCTGTTTGGAGCGACACAGTTCCTCCTCATACTCGGCTATGATTCTTTCAAACAGCACATATATGTCTTCAGCAGCCGCAGTCAGCCGCTCCTCCACCAAAGCTCTCAGCCTTTGGACTTTAGACATTTTACAAACCGTCTGGTTTTGTCACTTTTTCTGTTTTCTGTCTCTTTTCCTTCCCCGCTGGTTGTGGTAAAAAAGCTCGCTCCTTCGGGCGCTCCTCGCTGTGGCCGTGTGGCGTGTTGCTGCCGCACACTGGTCGCCCGTGGTACTGCAGTAGAGGGAAGTGAAGCTCACATCTGCAACTGGACATTATTATTGACATAGACTAAAGACTATCCATTACTGTACTATACTGGGGGGTCGATCTGGTTGATTTTTCAAAATGAAAACACATAAACAACACGTAAAGCAGTGATTTTAGACATCCACAGCCCAGTTTCACTACAGAACTAAAAGTCTCTTCACATGATGTGCAGCTCTCTTGAAATAAAGCGTCACGTTATTTTAATAGATCCATGAGTGTCACATTTTTCCTTTAGTCACATGGTCGACCCAAACTAAATATTAGCCTCTGTTGGAGCTTTGTGCTATTGTTAAAGAAGTACAAATATCAGTAGGTCTACCTGTGTTTTACTGAACCTTGAGTCTTTGAATATTCTGTCTGTCTGATCAGAGTCAGGGAATAGCTTCATTTTGTGACTTTATCCTCTGCTGTCTACAATCAGACCAATGTTATAGCACATATGTTATAGTTTTTGGATTGATATAAACTTGTTAAACATGTTAAAGGATTTTTTTTCAGCTCCAGTTCTTTATGCTACACACTCAGATGTGTGAAAACATTCTCTTAAGTCTGTCTCTTCAGATGTTTTAACTACAAGTAATGCTGCACTAATCCATATTCCATCTTGTCATGTAGTGTTAAATAGTTCATCAGTTTTATGAAAATGTTATTTTATTAAGATGACAAGAACAGATATTCATTATTATTATTAGGGACCGAGCATGAATGTGTGAGGAGGGAGAGTCATGAATGTGTTTTGGTCAAAAATGTGCAGATCAACCCAAGAACAAAAGCAAAATACTTTGTGAAGATGCTGCTTTGAAAAGTGTGTAGCTTTGTCATTCTGGTATAAATACTCAGAGCTCAGATGCTCGGGGGAACAGAGTAGGGGAGACCAAGGACTGGGGGAGAGATGCTCTAGAGGAGAGACTCAGAGAGACTCGGGACACCGAAAGGCGACCAGTCTGTGGCCCTGTCCTGTCTGTATCTGCTGTAACAAAGAATAAACCTTTTTTGTATTTCAAAACTCACCAGGCTTCACAAATGGATTACTTTTCATCTAGAATTGTAATTTCTCCACAACAGCTTCATGAGGAAAGAACATAATGTGGAACATAATGAACATCCCATTGAAAGTTTATGGGCACACCTGAAAAGTCTGTGGTTTAGTTTAGTCTTCAGCCCTGGTTTAGTCCTGGTATAGTGCAGAGACAGAGATACAACAGTTACATTTGTTATGATCTAGTAGGTGCACCCAAAAGCAGAAAAGAGGCAGGTCAGTAACAAGGATTATTTTAGAGGCAGGATGGTGACAGAGGCTGTGAGCTGACAGCTGGCGTGTTGGTAAGTGGCGTGACCAAACACTCAAAGTGGCCCAGTGGAGACTTCATGACCTTATTTTATCTGAACCAGGTGATACATGTTGAGAAGATCCAGTTTGGTAAAGATCTGTGCTCCCTGTAGAGACTCAAAAGGAGATTAAAGACAGTGAGCACTTTAATTTTTACAGTAATAATACATAGGACAAAGTGTTTCTTATCAACAAAGAAGAATCCTGCACCCAGAGGAGAGGAAGAAGGCCAAATTATACCTGCTGCCAGAGAGTCCTTGTTATGCACCTCCATAGTTTGTCTCTCAGGTCAGGTTAGATCATAAAAGCAACCAGCAGGAAGAGAGGCTTCTGCTTCTCATTTTCACACTGACCGCTGAGTGTATTGAATAAACATATTTGTTTCATAATTTATCTCCAATTTATATCCTTTTCTAAACAGTCTATTGTTTCAGAATGACAAAGAGATGGAGAAAATCAAGAACTACAAGCCAATAAACTGCACTGAAGCAGACTCTACTCTCAAATCTGCTGCTGCCACTCAGACTGTGACTGTGGCAGAGTGGTTATCCCATCTCCTCCCTCTCACCAGAAGGTTGTGGGTTAGACTCCTGATCTGGAGTGTGCATGTTCTCCCTGTGTGACTGTGGCAGAGTGGTTATCCCGTCTCCTCTCTCTTTAGGACCTCCCCTGTTCATCCTGCTGACTGTGGCTCTGGTTTATCTGATGAAGTTGGGACACTGATGCCTTAAAATCATCAGCACATTCAGCAGTTTTAGATTTGACTTTCATCTTGAGCCTGTGACCAAAGTATGTTGTTGTGTTGGGAGAGTGGAATGTTTGGTTTTTACTTCTTTTACATCTGATGTTGTTTTGTTAAAAAGTATTCAAAACCAGGACCTCATGAAAACCAGGGTACAACTTGAGCCAAATCATTTATTTCATTTGTTGAATTTATTAATTAATTACATTATTTCCGGACTATATGAATATGAATATATGAATATATTACCTGGATTCATATACTTGTATCAATCATACATTGATAAATAATTTTTTTAATTACTGAATAAACATATAACCCAATTTATGTGGAAAAAACGTACACCTAGAACTGCCTACAAGACGCTGTCCAAACCCAAAGATAAAGGGGGACTGGAGCTTCCAGACTTCCAGTTGTATTACTGCTCATGTCAAGTAAAAGCTGTGTTAGGCTGCTTGATACACAAAGTGCTCCCCACTGGACACTCATTGAGAGAGAACTTTGCTCTCCTGTTTGAGATGTGTGTGGAAAGGGAACCAGTATTTATAGATGTGCCTGCACCAGCACAAGAGCCAACACAAGTGTCAAGCACTGCCCAAACCTCTCCATCTTTCCACGTGTCCGTCTCTTCTCAAGAATCAGTGCAAATCTTTCAGTCACCGAAAGTACGACCTGTTTGAGAGATCCATGTTTCATCCCACAGTTGTACCTTCGTTTGTGTCCAAAGACTTACCAGCTGTTGTCTTGAAAACGCCACCGAAATACACGAAAAAATCTTGTTCTCTGAAAAAAGATTTGTGGCAAGGCCAGTACGTTACGCAATTAATGGCCTCTGCTTTGATGGTTGAAATGTTCAAAGGCAAACTTGCGTTACACCCGCGAAACGAGACTTATAACACAATCCTTAATCGTTTAACCCAAAAAGCTTGGGAGAAAACTGACATCCCGAATTAAGAAGACTGAAAAGAGCGTGCACAAAATCATCACAAAGGAACATATAAGGGCGTATGGCCCAGTTCGATTCCTGGCCAATTCATAGTAGTGAATCCATTACTTCCATCCATGACTTTCTGGTGTTTTTCCAACTGCCTCCCATGTGACTGTGGTCTTGCACCTTGGCTGTGCAGTATACAAAGTTCTCATTCAAGCTTTATCAAACATAGTTGCCAAAGGCTTTTCAAGGTCATACCAAGATTTGAGCTCATGCCAGTAGAGACAGCACTTTCCCTATCTTTCCTTTTGCTCACATAATGAACAAGCTGCCTGAACAGGGACTTGAACCCTGGACCCTCAGATTAAAAGTCTGATGCTCTACCGACTGAGCTACCCAGGCCCTTAACATGAGAGATTTAATGAAAAAAATACACAAGCTTTTTAGGCTAAAAGGTTGGATCGAATCTGGTACCAAAGTCATGCCTGACACCCATCTGACTATGGTCCTGCACAGTGCAGTGAGGTTTGGGAATAAATCTCATATGGTTCACTGTACCTGTGGAGCTATACCAGAAACTCTTTCCTAAGTTTCAAGCGCCACTGAAAATACATCATTTATTTATTTATTTTTGACAGTGACACAGAAAAACAACATGAATTCATTCAGGATTTGCCAGAAAATGAGGAACGCTTCACGAGTTTGCGTGTCATCCTTGCGCAGGGGCCATGCTAATCTTCTCTGTATCGTTCCAATTTTAGTATATGTGTTAGCGAACTAACACAACTGCAGAGTGTTCCAACAATGTTTAAAAAGCACCTTTGAGGCGCTGCTCCCACACTCACGGTGTATGGAACCTCACATCCTGGACCAAAGAAATCCATGTGTACAGATGACGATACATTGCGTGTGAATATGTCCCACATCTGTGTGTACTGTGTCGAGGTGGCCAAGTGCTTGAGCCCTTGCCGTTGCTCCCCTTCTTACTTATGCAGCGTTGACCGGTCTGGTTTCACATTTAACTTCCTCCTTGGTCTGGTATCTGTGTTGCTGCTCTCTGGTCTTACAGTCATCCATGTGCACCTATTCTCAAAGCCCTAATGTGACTAGACCAACAATTCTAAGGGCCTAAAAAATACACCACCTGAGCACTGGTGGGTAAGTGAAGAGGGAAATCCAGAGCTCCATGTACAGGTGAAGATGCATTGTCCCTAAATATGACCCACATCAGTACACATGCTGACAAGGTGGCCGAGAGGTTAAGGCGATGGACTGCTAATCCATTGTGCTCTGCATGCATGGGTTCGAATCCCATCCTTGTCGCAGCAAATGCTTTGTTCACAGCTGTGTGCTGCTGTTTATGCAGCATTGACCAGTCTGAGTTCACATTCCACCTCTTACTTGCTATGGGTGTTGCATTGCTGGGCTGTTTTGCATCCACATGCACTGTTGTTGCATATTGTTCTTACATATTGTGTTCTCTCTCTTCACTTCACTTCATTCTCACCCCCTTACTCTCTCTCTCGCCCCCTCTCTCTCTGTCACCCTCTATCACTCTGTTTCTCCCTGGCTTACTCTCTCTTTCTCTCCCCGTCTCTCTTCCCACCCCTCTCTCCCTCATTCTTGCCTCCCCCTTCACTCTCTGTCTTTCTCCCTCTCCCTCTCTCTCCCTCATTCTTGCCCCCCCTCCCCCTCTCTCACTCTATCTCTCTCTCTTTGTCTCCCTCTACCCCTCTCCCTTGTTCTCACTCACTTTCTCTTTCTCCGTTTCTTTGTCTCCATGTTTCTCCCTCATTCTCCCTCTCTCTTTCCCCCCTCTAACTTACTGTCTCTCTCTCTCTGTCTCCATGTCTCTCTCTCTGTCTCCTCCTCTCTCTGTCTCCCTCTCTCCCTCATTCTCACTCTCTGTCTCTCTTTCTCTCCCCTTCTCTCTGTATCCCTCGTTCTCACTCTCTCTCTCTCCCCTTCTCTCTGTCTTACTCTCTCCCTCGTTCTCACTCTCTGTCTCTCTCTCTCCCCTTCTCTCTGTCTCCCTCTTTCCCTCGTTCTCAGTCTCTCTCTCCCTTTCTCTCTGTCTCCCTCTCTCCCTCGTTCTCACTCTCTGTCTCTCTTTCTCTCCCCTCGGTCTCCCTCTCTCCCTCGTTCTCACTCTCTCTCTCTCCCCTTCTCTCTGTCTTACTCTCTCCCTCGTTCTCACTCTCTGTCTCTCTCTCTCCCCTTCTCTCTGTCTCCCTCTCTCCCTCGTTCTCACTCTCTCTCTCCCCTTCTCTGTCTCCCTCTCTCCCTCGTTCTCACTCTCTGTCTCTCTCTCCCCTTCTCTCTGTCTCACTCTCTCCCTCATTCTCACTCTCTGTCTCTCTCCCCTTCTCTCTGTCTCCCTCTCTCCCTCGTTCTCACTCTCTCTCTCCCCTTCTCTCTGTCTCCCTCTCTCCCTCGTTCTCACTCTCTGTCTCTCTGTCTCTCTCTCTCCCCTTCTCTCTGTCTCCCTCTCTCCCTCGTTCTCACTCTCTGTCTCTCTCTCTCCCCTTCTCTCTGTCTCCCTCTCTCCCTCATTCTCACTCTCTATCTCTCTGTCTGTCTCTCTCTTTCTCTTTCACCTGTGAGTTTGTTTTGTTTCTGTGCACACATTACAGGTGGCTCTTTATTGTATTGTTTATTTTCTGTGGAGGCAGCGTTTCTGAGGCAGGTCACGGTTCATTGAGTTCAAACTGATTCCGTCACGGTCCTCCTCGTGACCTGTGACCTTTGAACCCTAAACCGCAATACACTGCTCGAGCTAGACGTGGTTTAGTCCTTGTTTGGTCCAGGTTTAGTCTGTAGTAGGTGAAGTGTCAGTTTAGTGGATTGAGTTTTTGCTTGTGTGTCAGAAATGTGAACCTGAGTGTCAACCAGGTCAGACTCAGCTCCGCAGCCTGGGGTCCGAGCGAATCCCTGTTTAGACCTTGCTTAGTCTTGGTTTAGTCTTGGATTAGTCCTGGTTTAGCTCGGTTTAGTCCTAGTTTAGTCCTGGTTTAGTCAAACTCAGATCTTTGAAAAGCTCTGCAGCCATCGACTTTTTAAGCCTCTTTTCGGTTCATTTTCTTCTCATGTTTTTATTTCTAACTGTTTCCGTAGAGACGCTTTGGGGGAAGCCGTCTGAGGTTAGTTATTATTAACATCTTTATGGACTTAAACTGGATCAGAGCCAAAAAACACTGCTCTCATCCAATCAGCCGTGAGCTCTGAGCCCTGGCCCCGCCCCCTCCTCTCAGCTGATGCAACTCACAGTCTGGGTGACAAATCCAGGTCAGACCAGTGACAAGTCTGCATATTTCTAAGTAAGTAAGTGTTAGTAATAAGTAGTAGTAGAAAGGTAAACATTCAGCTGGGGTTGTGCTGAAACTAGATACTCATTTGAACAGGTATCGATACTGAAAAAGTCACATTCACGGGACAGAAATGAACCTTTCCTGAATAGCTTTAGAACGATAGAGCTGAATACAAACAAATATACGACACATAGACTCGTATACACCCATGGACCACTATGAACCTACTGGACACTGAGGGAGTACACAGATATAAGGACACACAAGAAAGTAATGTGGAAAATCAGATTGTATTGTTTAAAGAAAGAGTGTTTTTTTTATTATCATCGAAGCATCGGAATCTGAGTATTGAGTCTTTTCCTTAGTATCGAAATCGAGCTTGAAATTACAGTATGGTATTAGTAACACTGATATTTTCTAGTGGGCGTTTGGTCCATTACTTGATTCACATCTGAATGAACTTTAACTAAGAATATTGTTGTAAATACTCTTTTGTTGCTGCTGTCACTGGCTCTTATGTAAAGGTCATAAATTGAAACAAAATGAAAATATTGTTACAGAGCTGCACATTTGCTGCAAAACAAACCAGACCTTGAAATTGCTAAATAAATGAAAATAGATGGATGCATGGAGATGTAATTTCTCAGCCTGGATTGTTCCTCAGTGTGGCATTAAACATGTATCGTGCACTGATTGCATTTCTTTTGCTGATAAATGCCTTGAAAAACATGAATTCTTATTGTGAGGATGGGTCGCCTCTCCATCACCTGTAACTTGGCCTGTTAGTCACCTCATTTGGAGATGGATATGTTCAATTTATGGAGCAATCTGTCAACTTGTCAAAAAATGTTACATAATCCACATACTTTTATGTCAGATGCCCTTCCCTCCTCTCCCAGACACTGCTCGTGTTTACCAGCGTTTGGGGTCAGTGGGTCTCAAGCTGTAAAAGACGCCCCTCGGAGGTCACTGGGACATTTCACAAACATTCTGCCCATTTTCCACAGCAACAACCGACCAATCAGGAGAGAGAGAGGCACCGCAAGCAACCAATCAGGAGACAGGGACGTTCGAACTGGCCAATCAGAAACTTTGCACTGGAAATTCAAGATTAATTGCACTGTCTAGGACTAAACCTGAACCAAGCCTGAACTAGGCTAAAACTAAACCAGGACTGCAACTGGACCAAAGCAGGACAAGTATAAATGCAAGTTAAAAGTCCCTGTGTGTGTCAGATGCCCTCCCTGCGTGTCAGCTGCCCTTCCTACCTTTATCTTTAGTTCAGTAGAGATTGACAATTCCAGGGCTGAAAATATCCATCTGACTCTAGTGAAGGTGTATGGAGTTTAAAAACACTTCCTGTATTACCACATGACATCACAAGGTGGAACAAACTGAAACATGTAGCCTAAATATGCAGGGTTTGTGCGTTAAACATGTGCAAATGAAACAAAACACAACTCCAGGTCTGTCTGTCATGAGGAAACAACGTTAGAACAGATCAGAAAATAGTGTAATATGGGCCCTTTAGAGACATGGGGATGGACCATTCACCAAAAAAGTTACACAGTACACCTTTAAAATATCACAAGTGTTTTCACTCCTTTTAATTTTTGCCTTAATCACAATCTTCTTTTTCCAAACCTAATCATTTGTGTTGGTTTGTTCCATATTGACCTCAGACATATGGACGGTGCAACGCTCCAGTCAATGAGACAGACTTTATCTGATCACACTTTGGTCCAGGAATAGATTTTAAACATTGAAAAACATAAACATCCCCTCGCCCGTCAGACCATAGGGATACAACAAGTCTAAAACAGGACTAAACCTGGACTAATCAAGGACTAAAGCAGGACTAAACCTGGACTAAATCTGGAGCAAATTTAAAACTCCTCTAATACTGATCACTGTAGACTGAGAACAAGCGGTACACAGGACTAACCCAGGTCTAAACCAGGACTAACCCAGGTCTAAACCAGGACTAACCCAGGTTTAAACCAGGACTAACCCAGGTCTAAACCAGGACTAACCCAGGTCTAAACCAGGACTAACCCAGGTCAAAACCAGGACTAACCCAGGTCTAAACCAGGACTAACCCAGGTCTAACTCAGGTCTAACCCAGGTCTAACAAGGGTCTAGCCCAGGTCTAAACCAGGTCTAAACCAGGTCTAAACCAGGTCTAAACCAGGTCTAACCCAGGTCTAACTCAGGTCTAACCCAGGTCTAACAAGGATCTAGCCCAGGTCTAAACCAGGACTGAACCAGATTTAACTCAAGACTAAACCAGGACTAAACCAGGACTAAACCAGATTTAACTCAAGACTAAACCAGGACTAAACCAGGACTAAACCAGATTTAACTCAAGACTAAACCAGAGCTAGCTCAGGATTAACTCAGGACTAAACAAGGTCTAACTCAGGAATAAACCAGATCCAACCCAGGACTAAACCAGATCTAACCCATGACATAACCAGGACTAAACCATAAACCAGATCTAACCTAGGACTAAACCAGTACTAAAACAGGCCTAACCCAGGACTAAACCAGGACTAAATAAACTCTAACCCAAGACTAAACCGGGACTAAACCCCTCCCTCTATAAGCCCCACCCCTCTCCCCCAGGCCCGCCCCTCGCCATTCTGCGTAAACAGGCGAGGTTATGTAAAACTCCAGTGTCACCGCCACCGCTGAGAAGGAAATCAATGATTAACTTATATTTTGAAAGAGCAACAGGAAGTGATGTTGTGAGGACATAGCGTTCCAGGTTATTGGGTTATTATTGTGTCAGAGCAAAACAAAGGAAGTTTACTGTAGAGGAATAACATAACAAGACTAAACCAGGACTAAACCAGGACTAAACCAGGACTGAACCAAGACTAAACCAGGACTAAACCAGGACTAAACCAGGACTAAACCAGAAATAAGCCAGGAATAAACAAGAAGTAAACCAGGACTAAATCAAAACTTTAAAAGGTCTACAACAGGATTAAACCAGGACAAAAAAAAAGATGAAAATGAAGACTAAAATCACATCTAAACCAGGACTAAATCAGGTTTACAAAAGGACTAAACAGGACCAACCCTGGACTAAACCAGGTCTAAACTAGGACTAGATCTGGTCTAAACTAGGACTAGACCAAGACTAAACCAATCAGGAATAACTCTAACGTTGGACAAAAAGAGGTGTAAGCCAGGTGTATTCTTGATAATAAAAGCCAAAGTTAAATCTGTCAACTGGACAAAATGTTGCAGGGGTGAGCTTTATTCTTGTTTTGTGTTGATTGAGCCCAGTTTAGTTCTGATTTGTTCTTGGTTCAGTCCAGGCATAGTCCAAGGGTTTGTTTACAGGGTTCTATTGCTTCCTCCTTGTCCCTCCCTGTCCCTCTCTGTCTCTCCCTGTCCCTCCCTGTTCCTCTCTCTGTCCCTCCCTGTCTCTCCCTGTCCCTCTCTGTCTCTCCCTGTCCCTCCCTGTCTCTCCCTCTCTCTCCCTGTCCCTCCCTGTCCCTCTCTGTCTCTCCTTGTCCCTCCCTGTCTCTCCCTGTCTCTCCCTGTCCCTCTCTGTCTCTCCCTGTCCCTCCCTGTCTCTCCCTGTCCCTCCCTCTCTGTCTCTCCTTGTCCCTCTCTGTCTCTCCCTGTCCCTCCCTGTCCCTCTCTGTCCCTCTCTGTCTCTCCCTGTCCCTCTCGGTCCCTCCCTCTCTGTCTCTCCTTGTCCCTCCCTGTCCCTCCCTGTCTCTCCTTGTCCCTCTCTGTCTCTCTCTGTCCCTCCCTGTCTCTCCCTGTCCCTCTCTGCCTTGTCCCTCTCTGTCTCTCTCTGTCCCTCTCTGTCCCTCCCTCTCTGTCTCTCCTTGTCCCTCCCTGTCCCTCCCTGTCTCTCCCTGTCCCTCTCTGTCCCTCTCTGTCTCTCTCTGTCTCTCCCTGTCTCTCCCTGTCTCTCTCTGTCTCTCCCTGTCTCTCTCTGTCCCTCTCTGTCTCTCTCTGTCTCTCTCTGTCCCTCTCTGTCCCTCCCTCTCTGTCTCTCCTTGTCCCTCCCTGTCCCTCCCTGTCTCTCCCTGTCCCTCTCTGTCTCTCCTTGTCCCTCCCTGTCCCTCTCTGTCTCTCCCTGTCCCTCTCTGTCCCTCTCTGTCTCTCTCTGTCTCTCCCTGTCTCTCCATGTCTCTCCCTGTCCCTCCCTGTCCCTCTCTGTCTCTCCCTGTCCCTCTCTGTCTCTCTCTGTCCCTCTCTGTCCCTCCCTGTCTCTCCCTGTCTCTCCCTGTCCCTCCCTGTCCCTCCCTCTCTGTCTCCGTCAGGAGTTGCTCAGGTGAAGGTTGCACCTGTCAGTCTGATAAGACTTTTACAAACACTTGACTTCCTGGCAAATGCCTCAGTTTTATTCCACAGCATTGTGACCATAACAACATGTTTTTAAACACAGCAATTGTCTGTTTCACTTTGGACCAATACACGCAACATACACTTTAGTCTGTGGTCTACTGATACTTTACAGTGACAGTCACACTGGGGGTGTTCTACATGTATGTGGCACAATGGACACATGAGCAAAGACAGACAAAAAAGTTTTAAAATGATCTGAAAGTCAAGAAAAAATCAAATGAAATGGATAAAATAAATGAATAAAATGGATTTAAACAGCACATTTTCAGGAGCCTGTGATTAAGCCGAGTCTTCACGATCCTGTTTAGGAAAAAGGTGAAAGTGACTCACTGAAAACCTGTTGGCTAATACTGGTCAGATTATGACTGTGAGGTTATTTGTGAGGTTCTTGTTTAACAGCACAATTCAGCTCACCTGTTGTAGTTCAGATAAATCAGCTCTTTATAGTCAGATTGTGTTAAAAAACAAAAGTCAGATTCAATTTAACTTGAGTAACAAAGCCTCAGACAGGGCAGTGCCTCCAGTTAGCCCCAAAGAATGTTGATTACATCAGTTGCAAAGTATCAGGTGGACTTTGCAGTGTAACTGTCAGATTACAGATGTGTTGATCTGGTTTACGGTTCTCTGTAGTTTAGATCTGTACAAACATGTTCTGAAATGTCCCTGTGTGTCAGATGCCCTCCCTGTGTTTTCATGGGTCTTATTCTGTGTAAAAGCTGCTAACCCTGTAGTTTAGATCTTTACAAACATGTTCTGAAATGCATGGGATTCTTGGATTAGTTGAAAGTGAAGATGAAAACAAAATAACGTGGGGTAAAATTCTGAGGTGCTCATATTTCAAGCTCAACTTCAATACTAAGGAATAAACTCGATACTCAATACAGATTCTGATACGACAATGATGATAATATAAACACTCATTCTTCAGACAATATACTGTGATTTTAACATTAAATGGTAGTACTTTCTTTTCTATTCCCATGTGTGTTATATCTGTGTACTCCCTCAGTGTCCAGTAGGTTCATAGTGGTCCATGTGTGTATATTAGTCTATGTGTCTTATACTTGTGAAATATCAGTCTTAGGATATTCAGGGAAGGTTCATTTCTGTTCTGTGAATGTGACTTGTTAGTACCGATACCTGTGAACAATGAGTATCTAGTTTTTGTATCAATTAGAATCAAATTTTCTATACTTTTGACACTTTGAGGTAAAATGGTTGCTAAGTGCAATATCCGTATAGTTGTTTTTATGACATTCTTTAGTCAAACTTAATTAAAATAGTTGAAATGTCCGTGATGCTGAACTGGGCTGAACAAGCTGCACTTAGGATAAATAACAATGCTATTCTATATAACCACTACTATAGTTTATTATTGTATTGTTATAGCTCATTATTGTATAAGTGTTCACGTCAAGACAAGGACTAGATTACAGCTGTGTGTCAGATCTATGTTCAGGACAACTACTAGATATTCTACATCTGTCTATATATCTAATCAAATTACTGAGTAGGGCAATGACTTATCGATAGGCATGTACCGACTCACGACTCGTCACCCTGAGTCAAGAGGCCTGACCTGTGCACCGACAAGGAGGTGCTCAGTCTAAACCATGGTGTCCTCCTGCTTTTTATATGTCTGTGTGTACACGAAAATATACGTATAAATAGGTTTTCTTTCCTACATTGATGATAGATTAGATGTGTTTTGTCTGTAAACAGATTTGCTGCCATCTTCCATTCTATATGTTAAAAAGGTTACACAAAATAAGTGATAAATTTGAGCTTAAACCCTTCAGTCTGTAGAACAACTCAAGTGTTATGTGTTATTTATGCTAACTGACCAAAGAAATTAAACTCACTCACTAACTAGCCCTTACATTCTCATTAAATATTGTTCTAAAATACTGAAAAACTTGCTGGATCGGATATCGGTTTCCAAATGTTGGTTCAGTCAATATCCTGGATATTGGATTTATAAATGAAGGTAATAAGAGTTTTTGCTGGTCAGGTTTGAATTTCTATTTAAAAGCTGTTCTGTAGTTACTTTATAAACAGCTACACAACACATCTGAAGCAGTTTTGCCTTATAAATAAAAATCACAATGAGGTATTTTGCAAATCGTTCGACCCAAGTCAAAACTGGACTGAACCAGACCAGACTGAACCAGGCTTAGTTAAACCATGTGCTCCCTTCACACTGAGACAAAGGCAGAGCACAGTGTCTCAGAGAACAGAGACAGAGAACAAGGATGCAGAGATCTGTAAATTCAGTCTAAATCAGGATGAGCAGCTGACAAGTATTTTTCCTAGAATTAGGGCTGAATAATTTGGGAAAATATCTACTTGTGATTTTTTTTCTTTATAACAGAATTTGGCTTGTTTGTGCTGGTATTTTTCCGTCCATCGTGTCTCTGCTCTGAGCTGTGGAAGTTTTGGGGCTCCGCTACAGATAAGATAAAGCTGTTATTTTTACTGTGGGAAAGTTCCATGACACTGATGCCCTCCCATCCTCCTGTATCCCTGTGTGTCAGATGCCCTCCCAATCTCCTGTATCCCTGTGTGAGTGTGTTTATCACATTATACCATCAGAAAACAGTGTAATATGAGCTCTGTAAGTCTTCTATCCTGGTTGAATGGCCTCTCTATTTAACCCTTTCCCTTTTTTTTTTCTTTTAAAATTTATGTAACACACATATTGAAACAATCAAATAAATTTAAAACAAGCAAAGCAATATGAGCAAAAGTGGCATACATGTAAACTTAAGTTGAGGCAAATAATCTTACATAACAATGCAATAATAATAAAATAGAATACAGGAAAATTCTTCTGTGATATTAACTAATTTCCGTAGATTTATTGTTCAAAAGATTGTTAAGTGTTTGAAGGAAATTCTTGATCTCAATGATATAGACTTTAAATAGGAGTCTGGAGTTTGGATTTATGAATGTGTTGTTTTCCCAGCAGATTACATAGATTTACAACATGTTGAGTTTTATATTCTTCGTGATGAAAGTAGATTATTGTGTGTATTATGTGAACAGTCCAAATTACTTCTTAAGGTTGTTTTTTTCCACTGTTTAAAGATTAGACCGGGGTTCCTTTGACTATTTACAATGACAAAAGAGATGGGGGGGATGGTTTCTACTTCACTACTGTTTAACCCCCTCCGTGGGCAGACTTTTTTTTTTTTTTACGTAACCCCTCCGCTCGACGCACAGATGTTGCCCGGTCATGTCCTACAGAACTTACAAAAAAGAAAAAAAAAAAAAAAAATGTTCTAAAGAACCCCGGAACTGCTTGGGTCACGTGTCCCGGAGCGTCACCTGTGATTGGCCTCTGCGCTCTAACGTCAGCGCGATCAGCTGTTTAATGCTCCACCACAACAACAACAACAACAGCAACAAAGGCTGTGCAAAAAGCGGAGCCGAGGAGCGAGGAGGCCGAACGAGACTGCGAGTCCTCCGAAGACAAGCACCACCAGCACCAACAACAACAACGACACCAGCAGAAACAACACCGCCTTTTCACCCAGTCTCTCTCAGCACCACCGAGGCTCCGCTCTACCTCAGCCCGGGGGAACTGCGCCTGGCTCCGGCTCGCTTCGCTCTGCTCTCGGCCTCTTCGCAGGTGAGACTCGGCTCTTTGTTCATCGGGTTTAACACACTGTTCCCGATCATTTCCTCCGACAAAACACCACCATCCTCCCTCAAACTACATGATTTATGCTCGAATGTGTTTTGTCCTATTAAAAAGACGCGAAATCCACCCGCGTTTTTTGTGTTTTTGTGCCGAAATTCGAGTGTTTTAATCGGCTTTATTCTGTCAGCCAGGCGCCTCCCTCCACCGTCAAAAGCGGCTTCACTACGACGCCAGATCTTTGTCCCGAAACCTCACCAAAACTCTTTTAAATCTTTGACAAATTTGTGATTTTATTAGTCAAATCGCGTTTAATATTCGTATGGTTTTGTCACTTGTCCATCCCTCTTTATTTTTATGTGTTTTGACTTGAAGATTTGGCCTACATTTTGTTTTTCACTGCACATTTACTCCAGATTCATCAGGCCTCGCATTTGTTCATTTTAGTGCTCGAGCATTTTGCACATTCGGGTTAAATTTACACAATTTTTTGCAGAAAGTTGAAGAATGCATGCATTTTCCCCATGTTTTTTGTCGTTCTTGCTTTGAATATATGACCATATTTTATTAGAATGCAACAAAAAGGCAAATGCATTGGGAAAAACTGCGCTGTATTCATGCAAATTTTGGAAAATATTCAGTAAAGTTAAACAGCCAAGTGTCCATCAGCGTCGAATTACACTGGACTGTTTCCTTCTTTGGGAGAAGTTGGCTGTAGCGCTGTTTTGAATGTTTTGTGTCACGTTATATCGGTTTAACATGTAATTTAAGCTTAAAAACACAACGCCGAATGCATTATATAACCCTGAGATTTTATAAAGGATCGTGTCTGGTGTTGTAATTACATTGCATTCTACTAAATTGAGTAATTGTTGCCAAATATTTCAAAAACGTGGGTGAGTTTTTTTTAATCATGTTCTGCTATCGAGTTTAACTTTTGAAGTATTGGTGGATTCTCTTGATGTGTTATGTAAGTTTAATTTAGTGCATGGCAGTTTTAAATGCAGTAGTTATTATCAGATCAGGTTTAGATGTTTACGTAACAAAGATGTACTGCGCACTGACACTAGGCGGCGTAGTTTTACAGCTAAATTTGTGTTGAGAAGGGAAAAAAAACAGCTGTATAATTATAGCTTGTTTATTTTTACATTTACTGGTCTATTTATGTGATATTTATGGTTGTTTTTTTTGTTGTTTTTTTTAATCCTTAGACCTGGACAGAAGCAGTTAGTAGCAGCAGCAGTAGTCCAAGTAAACAGACTTTTATGTAACTCTGTGTTTACTTTTGTCAAACATCAGCAAATGTTGTGTTTAAGTGTCAGAATATTTGCTCTGAACTCAGTGGAGGAAGGCAATACAAGAACAGCATAATGTTGTTCTGTTAACACAATCCTAAAATGTCAAACTCGATTTCCACACTAAAGACTTGATAACTCAGTCCTGATTCAAAGTTAAATGGTAGTACTTTGTTTTCTATTCCCATGTGGCTTTATATCTGTGCAATCCCTCAGTCGTCCTGGTAGGTTCATTCTAAAGCTATTGAGGAAAGGTTCATTTATGTGCTGTGGCTTTAAACAGGCGGTGAGTGCATTTGTGCATTTGCAAACTTTGATTTTATCTTTCTCACTTTACTTTGTTGTCTGATTGAGTATGATAGAACAGTTTTTTAATGGCGGTATATTGCTGTTATTTAAAGGGCCCATATTATGCTATTTTCTGCTATATATTGTAATGTTGTTAAAGCTCAGAAGAGTCAATTTTGTGTGATATATGATCTTTTAATGATTATAAATTGGGCGGTATAAGGCTGTAGTGTATTATCATGGGAGCGTATGGGGCACAGTGCTATAGTAGTGTTATAATGGGTGTGTATTATAGTGGGGCTAAGCTGTGACCTGGTTTACCCGAGTGCACTTGACACGCAAACAGCTGTTGGGTCTTTATCCTCCTCAGGAACTTTAACCTCACCTCAGCCAACAGTCTGTACCATTACATGTGCTGCTGCTACTGGGGCTGCTGTCAGTTTTATAGATCGTATCAAAAATAGGAAGGATTTTACGAAAGACTGAACTCACTGTATTACACTGGACTAAACCAAGACTCAGCAAAGGGCACAGATACAATAAAATGTTTGCAGAAATGTTTTTAAACCTGACTTGTGTGTGCTCTATAGTAATAACCTATGACACGTATGGATTATGTTATAAATTGCACATTTTAAATCACAAAAAAATTGAAAATAAGTGATTAAAGATTGCTCAAAGATACACGAATCACTTCAAATACAGTGTGAAGAGGGTCAGTGAGAAGGAAATAACTATGACATGGTTAAAAGCTCTGAAAAGTCCATAATCTGTGACATCAACCTCTCCCACCTCCACCGCCAACGTTCCCTCACACGCCACATTCACATTAAACAAAGTGGGTGACGTGTCTTGCCTAAGGACACAACCACAAAAACAGTATTACTATTCTCTGGTTTGAGCTGGGACTGAACCATCATCTTTGTTATATCACCATAGACAAAAGTCATATGCATCATTACACTTGTAACCTCTAATAATAACTTGGCAGAACAATAATTGGACCATAATAACCCACACCCACTTAACAAAATAAAAACTGTTCCTCCTGTTATTCACCTTTTCAACCCGACCTTAAAGTGCCTGTCTCTGAGGGCTGTGGCTGTTATGGTGACATAATCAGGTCTGAATGTAGTCCTGCTCCATTTTTTGGTCTACTTATAGTTTTGGCTCAGAGTACGGCTGTAAGATTAACACAATCAAATTCACAATTTGACTGGACTCAGTTTGCAAATCACAAAGGCACAAGACTGGCATAAATCACAATCTAACCCCAAAGTTTGCCAGTAAAATCCCAATTAGATATTTTTTTCCAAATCATTCAGCCCTGGCTCAGTATTGGACCAGTACTAGTCTTGGCTCAGTCCAGTTTTAGTCCTGGTTTTGACTCTTATGTCATCTGCGGGTTTATATTTAACCAGCTGCCAGTGCCGTGCATTAGGTTCATAAACAAACAGATTAGAAAAATAACCCCAGTTTGGGTCAGAGGGCAAAAGGACAGAGGGAGTCGGAGGAAAAGAACTCAGGCAAAACACAAATAAAGGTTCTAGCACTAAAGTTTGAAATGTAATAAATGTTTGTGGTTAAGGCTTTACCCCATCTAGTGGCAGATCATGAGATAGCAGTTAACAGTATTGTGCCCTCAGCTATTAAGTGCTTTAATCTTGGTTTAGCCTTGGTTTAGTTCTGGTGTAGCACTAGTTTAGTCTTGGATTAGCCTTGGTTTAGTCCTGATTTAGCCCTGGTTTAGTCCCAGTTTAGTCCTTCTTTAGTACTGGTTTAATCTTGGGTAATCCCTAGTTTTGTCTCATTTTAACCCTGGTTTAATCATGAATTAATTTCGGTTTCGTCTTGCTTTAGTTTGAAGAGATGTAGGCTTATTGTCTACAAAACCAAACTGAAAAAGCTATTTGGGAGTTAAGCAAAATTAGAATAATGTGTATCATCTAAAGATCTGATCGATAGACAGACCAGAAACTTGTATTTCAAACTTCTAAACCATGGTATAAAGTGATATTCCTGCATTTGGTCCATTCACTTTTTGTGCAAAACTCCTACCAGGATATTTATACCTTATCAGAACACATATCGTCCCACCTCTTCTTTAAGTGCCTGTAGTTTACTTAAACATTTTGTACTTGTGTCTTGTGATACTTTTAACTCAAACATGTTTCCCTGTTTTTGTCCCTCCATAGCTCCCGTATCCTTTTTGCACTGCCGCTGAATCTGAGCGTCTGATTGGCTCTGATGCACTTTAGCCCCGCCCCCTCACATCCTTATACGGTGCTGTCTTCTTGCAGCTCATGACCAAAGGTGAGTTACATTTACTCAAAGAACGTTTTTTCATTTACCTCTTGGAGTGAAATTAAATTGAAGTGTGTTGCCTTTTCTATTCAGTTACATCTATTATTAAACATCATGGTAATAATAATAATGTTTTTGGTGAATATAGCATTTTCAAAACAATAAAAGGTAACATGGTGATCTAAATATGTTACGTGTTAGCAGTTACCAATACTTCCTCTGTGCTCCTCAGCTCCTGTTGTCCCGCCCCCTTCGGCTCTGACTCCACCCCTCCCGGCTCTGTCCCCGCCCCCTCCAAAGGACCAGGATGTTCCAGCGGTTCACCAGCGCTCTGTTTGGGGCTGACACCAGTGACCTGAGGCCTGATGGAGCCCAGTCCGAGGAAGAGGAGGAAGACTGGATCCTCGTCAACTACCTGAGTGAGTCAATAATGCAGTGAAGGTTGAGGGTGTGATTCTCACTTGACCCAGTGCATACGATATGTTACAGGAGAAAAAACAATCACAGGCTCTGCCCCTAACCCCTCGTTCACTCTTTGTCAGACTCTTGAGAGGCTCATTCACAGAGCGATTCAGACACTCAGCTCACGACAGTCGGGTCATGTGGCGTCTGGGTGAAAAATATCTATATAACTCTGATAAAACTGGATTTGTGTCATAAATAATGATCAGATTGGACTGGTACAAGTCTTTATGGAGTACTAATAATCATACAAGTTTATGTCTAGCTGGATTTCACTTTTAACAGCTTGAGCTAAAGTTAATGCTAACGCTAGCAACTTTACATCATAACGGTTTATTTAAGAGTGTTTTAATCATGATCATAATCAGGATCAACAGTGAGACAAACCAGAGCTTCTATCTGCTTCATTCAGTCGTGTTGTGTCCAGTTAAAGACCTTTTGCTGTTTGCTGTTGTTTTTACGTCACTTGCAATGCATTGTGGTTTATATTGACCGGCCAATTGACCATCATTGGACACTACTTCAAGGTGCATTGTGGGAAATTTTGAGTGTACTTCATTTTCACTCACTAGACATTCAGCCAGAATGGAGGAAATGGGACTATTTTTGGAGTTCTGTACATGATTTTGTCCCATGCATTTGGTCAAAATACATTTGTTCCAGAGCAGATATATTGTATAAGCTGCTCTTTAGGTCAATTATAAAGGCATTTTATCAAATATCAAGAAGTGCGTGCTTAGCATGCCAGTTCTTCCATCAAAAATCTGCGCTTACATCGGGGTGAATGCTCAACATCCCAAAGTTAAGTGAGGAATAACTTTGGACCACTGCAAACAGTTTCAAATGTAGTAGTTCTGTTTTTCACATTTTTAAAATATCTGTGATCATTGTTTACTGTAATTTGTCATATTGCCCTGCCTTACTTATTGATATAGTTGCCATATCCCAACAGTTGTGGCGGAGCTAAAATAGTAGACTCATAAATGCCATCAGTCTGTATAAGGTGTCTGGTCTCATATTAAACCGAGCCTGCTTTAGGACCTTGGGGACTCCACCCGCTGTGGTCCGCTCCTCTCAGATGTAAACACGGGCTCAAGTGCAGGAGGCGGGACTAAAACAACGCTAAAATAAGAAATCATCACAAGTATTTATATCCCTCAGCATCACAGCAGCAGCTTTGTCTGATGCAGGGTTGCCAAAAGCCTCCAAAATCAGATATTAATCGATGCTCATTAGAGAAGGTATCAATACCAAAAAAGTCCCATTTACAGGACAGAAATGAACCTTTCCTGAATATCTTGTGCACACAGTATATTGTCTATAGAAAGAGGTTGTTTTTTTATTATTATCATTGTGGTATCAGAATCATACATACATACATTCATTTATACAAAACATATCCAAAACATTGTGTGTGGATAATGCTAGTTTAGTCTCATCTCAGTTTAGTCCTGGACCTTTCTTGAGTTCAGAACTTGGTCCGACAGGTTAGGTTCAGTCTAGCTCACTCATCATGTTAAAACTGGGACTAAACTAGGACCACACCAGGACCAAATCAGGTCAATATCAGGACTAAACTGAGATGAAACCAGGACCAGACCAGTATTGAATTCTGTCTTTGGAACTTGAACCGGTTTGTCCCCGGATTGAACTTGGTCTTGACGCGATTGAACTTGGTCTTGACGCGACTGGATCCTCTCCTGTTACACACCACTGTAAATCAGTCCTGATTTAGACCTGTCTTAGACCCGGGTCAGTCCTGATCTAGACCTGGGTTAGACCTGGTTTAGACCTGGTCTGGACCTGGGTTAGACTTTGATTTTGATCTGGGTTGCACCTGTGGTTGCACATAGAGACTAGGGATCTGTTGCCAAATTGCAAGGCGTCCAATGTGGGCAGGCTGCATTCTCTCTCTCTCTCTCTTCTTCTCCCCCTTCCCTCACTCTCCCTCCTGTCTCTCATTCTCCCCCTCCATCTTCTCCTCTCCTCCACACCTTTAATTTCTTCTCACTCTCTGCTCGTTTCTTCCTCTCTCTTTCTTCTCATCTTTCTTCCTCTCCTCTTTCCTGTTCTCTCTCTTCTCTTCTTCCCTCTTCCCTCTTTCACCTGGATTGATCGCAGTAACAGCAGGTGTGAGCCTTTATCCTTTCGTGGCCTGGTTTGCACTCTGTCGTTCCAGGGCAAGTCCTCAATAAACTCACAATTCAACATGTTGTATCTGACCTGCTGTTTATTTACTGTAGTGCGATGAAAGTGCAGTGGAGCTTAAACCCTGTTTTAATCCGATGAAATGTTACACAGTGAGGCTTTAACCCTGTTCTACTGTAGTGTCCTCCTGAGGAAACTAAACACAACTCCAGGAATATTTATAATTTATATTTTAATAAATGTTGTGCCAGCAATAAGAGGAAGACGTTCAGGGAGATGTTCCTTTTGCATGACAGAGTGCCCCCTGCTGGCTGCTTGGTTGAATTAGTTTTACAGCGATGAAATTCACACAAAAAGTCAACACATTACAACATTATTTATCTGATCTGTGGGGACATGCTTACAGTAAGAATACGTGTTATCCAAGGTATTTTTGAGCCATTAAAACAAACAAGAGACAGGCCCTCCACCATAAAAGCTTTAACATTAGCTTGACATTAATGAGTTGTCTCTACACATTTTCTGTTTTTAGTACACAAAAGTATGCCTGGGTTATTGTATTGCACACATTTTCCTTGTCTAAATATTATAAGTGATCCTTACCCTCTCTCTTGTGTCTCTCAGCTGACGCGTGCTCCGGCTCCTCTGTGTGCGCTGATGAAGAGGACCTAGTGATACTGCCCTCCCCCACAGCGCCCCCTATGGTTCGCTGCCCCTCCCTCACCTCCCTAAACTCTACCATGACGGAGCCCGACGAGCTGGACGCCGCAGCCCCAGATCCGGACCGGGACTCGGACTTGGACTCGGACTTCCTGCGCCTGGAGCCTGGTTCTCTGGAGGAGTCGTGGTTCGTCACTCCGCCCGCCTGCTTCACCCGAGCTCAGCCTCTGCCTCTGGAGCCCAGCCCTTTGGAGAACCTACTCATCGAACACCCTTCCATGTCCGTGTACCTGCTGCCTCTGCACGGCAACAGCAAGCCCCGCCCCCAGCATGGCAACAGGCCCCGCCCACAGACGCACCTGCAGAAGGCCCAAGGCAACGGAGGCAAACCAGGAAGTAAGAAGGAGAAGCGACGCTCGATGGACGCCAGACACAGGTGAGAGGGAGTTTGTCACTGTTGAGCTCCATGGTGTCGCTGAGCAAGACACATTCTCCACGCTTGGCTTTCAGGAAGGGCATCTGGCGCAAAACATTTGACCAGATACTCATGTTACTGATTCACAGCGCTAAGATGCAGCTAAAGCAGATTTTGTGCTTGTCATGTCTTTTTAATTCAGAGTCATTTTGAATGGTCTGTGTAACTGAAATTTGGTTATTTAAACATATTTTTAATGCATTGGATTCATATAGCGCTGTTTTGGACACTCAAAGATGCTTTACTTTGCATTACTGATTCACTGTCGCATTAATTTACTATTGTAGCCACAGCTGCCTTGAGCCAATCTGCCACCAATAGTGTCAAGTTAAAGACCCTATTTTCTGATCTGTTATAATGCTTCCTCATCAAAAACATATCTAGAGTTGTGTTTTGTTTCATTCTCACATTTAACACACAAACCTTGCATATTTATATATATTTTTTGAATGTAGTTTTTAAACTCCATACACCTTCACTAGAATCATTTCAGTAATTTCAGCGCTGGAATTGCTCATTTCTACTGAACTAAAGGTAAGAGATAGCTGCTAACTTTAAAACTAGTGCTTCGTGACATCACAAGGTGGAACAGAGCATTTTGAGCTTTGGAGCTGTAAACAGATTAATAATAAAAGGTTAGTCCATCTTGTGCAAATGAAACAAAACACAACTCTGGTATATTTGGGATGAGGTAACAGCATTATAACGGCTGAAAGCTCACAAGAGTCAATTTTGTGTACTATAGAACCATTGTTGTTCTTAGTTATTTTAAGACTAGTGGCATCTGAATACTTTTCCCTTAGGACCCATTGTGGTTTTTTTTACAACTCCAGGTTTTGTTAGTGTCAAAGACTTGTTTTATTGCAGTTTTTATACTTGATCAGAGTATTAAATGCTCTCCTCTCTGTCTCTCTCAGGCCTGAGTGTATCCAGCGTCGCCCGGTCTCATCCTCTCTCCCCCCCTCCGTCTCGGGGCGAGTTGACCCTCTGCAGCCCCGCCCCCCTCACTCTCTTTCCAAAAACACCCTGCGACGCCTCAACCCACAGCGCCCCCCGAAGACTGCCGCCCCGCAACTGCACCAGCCCACCCACCGCCAGTTCAACTTCTGACCACCACTGAACCACGGCATATAACGTCATATTTTAAAGAGGGCTATTAATCTAAATCAACTATTTGGAGCTTTCTAGCATGTTATTATGTTGTCCCCTCATCCAAAACATGCCTAAAGCGGTTTTAGACGCCATCCATACACGTTTGAGTTTTTTAGCAATACCTCACGGGTCCCTCAATACTCCCAGTTATTTTAATAAATGATGTTTAAAGAGGAATTCTGATCTATCAACTTCTACATCCTCCTCACTGCAACAAAACTTGATCGCTAAAGCTTGCATTTTTTTTTGGATCATGACATCAGCTTACCATTTTATTCATTTAAAGAACACATATGATGCATTCTTGTAGATTTACACATGCGTTTAGTCACTTTGGGATCAGTATTTCACATTTTCTGATTTAAAATAATGTCTGCATTTGGAAAATAACACTTCACATCAGTTTCCAATGAGGCATTTAGATGTTGGAGCTATCAGTGCTGTCTATTGAAGTTATTATGCTATGCTACTAGAGTCATGCTATGCCATAGATTTGTTGTGAACACGAGTTGACAGCAGAATGAGTCCGGTGATAGTTTATCTGTGACACAACAATCCTGGCAAAATGTGAACAGAGCATTTTTGAGACTTGACGACTTGAAAGTGAAAAACTGAAACTAAACTACAACTACAAGTATGTTTTTAATGAGGGGACAACGTCATAACAAAGTCAGTTTTATGTAATATGTGTTTTTTATTTTATCACAAATTTCAAAACCCATCATAAACCAATATAATTGAATTTACAAGTGGACAACAAGATGCACAAGTCCATCTCCATTCGTAATCTCGGTGGTCAGTTGTTTAGCCTCTGGGACTCTGCGCCTGTCTTCACCTGTCAGCTCCTCCAAACACCTGACGTCCATAACCTCTAATTGCACTAAACAAATACTTTCCCCTGACTGTAAAAACCACCAGACTGAATCATTTTAAATCAACGCTAGATCCGTCACACTTCACCAGAGCCTTACCAGAGCCATACGACAAATCTACTCTCAAATGTTGCTGGATGTTTTCAACATTTTGGATGATTTAATCTCAATTTATTTTCCACCATTTTCAGCCTTGCTTTGTCGAGGGGTTAAACAAAATGGCCGCCTTCTTCTCGGCCTGTTCATAGTTATTTTGACTGTTAAGTGTTCAATCTTTCTTGTCTAGAACTTTTTCACGGCCGCCGTTTTGTGTAGAATCATCGCTGTAGGTCACTTTACTCCGAGGCAGGTTCTAAAGCCAATTACAGGACATTTTTGAGTCATTTTGGGCTGATGTTTAAAGGAGAAATAACCTAAAGACAATGCACGTGATGGTTTTGTTATATCGAGACTACATTACCCAGAGTGCTTTGCAAAAACGGTTCAGATTTGGAAACAACACATTCAAACCATGTCTTAATAATCAAAGAAATGTGTCGAGTTTTCAAAATGGATGACTGTCTATGGTTTTGGAAAGTTGCATTATGGGAAATGTAGGATTCGGTGACTTTGGAGAGATGTTAATTGCATTTTTACATTTGTTAAGCAAAGTGCAATTAATAAAACTAGGGGATAGTTTTAGGTTAGTGGGTCTTTTCGCTGCTTAGTAGTTACAAGTTAGCATAGCATATGATCATCAAGCCGCCATTTTGAATCCTTGTGTGTGGTTTTTTTTTTGTTTGTTTGTTTGTTTTTTATTTCAAAATGGCCTCCTGTCTCTTCAACTAAAGTCACAATCCAAAACTTTGCATCTAGATACGGTTTCTCTTTTAATTTCCGGTCTTAAAACCAACTCATTTTAAATCTGTCCGGTTTAAAGGCTGAACCTGCCTCTGACTTGATAAATTCAGTACTTTTCACGATATTTTTTTGAAAAACTAAAAAAAAAAAAAATTAGAAATAACAAAAAAAGTACTAGGTTAAATATCACTAAACTTTGCCTTGTTTTAACGGTAGCTTTCAAACGTATAGAAAAATATGTGTAAAAAAAAAAAAAACTTCCAAAATATTTTTTTAAAAGACAAAAACATATCAGGATGAAGCTGTGTGTGTTGTGATGTTAGCCTGTTGCATGGTTGTTGTATAGACGATTGTTTGGGCAAAAATTACGAAAAAAATGTTGAAATTTGTAATGTTTTTTTTGTTTTGTTTGAGAAATCTGCAGTCCACTTCTCAGGGTCATAACCAATCACTAACTTTAGGAATTGCAGATTTGCTCGGAACCCGTAAACGTTTTAACAACTTTTTATAACAAGAATTCTATAGCGGACTTTTTTGTTTAGTTTAACATTGTGTATTTGTTAAGATTATGTATTTCTGCTTTAGTTACATTTGTTTAAACATATTTATAAACCAAAAAAGTAGCAGCAAACTTAACTTTTTTCACTTTTATTGTATTTTGTTTAGGGATGCACCGATACCGATACTGGTATTGAATATCGGCAGCAATACTGAAAAAATTAGCTGAGTCAGTTCCATGATATTGGTTAAACCCGTATGCTGGTTGGGCTTTCATTGGATGTAATATTATTTCCAGGCTGATTTTGGTCCAGAACGTCTCATAATGTTTGAACTTTTATTCATATGAGTCTGTTCAGTCTGATGAGAAGGATAAATAACAGTTAAATAACACAGTTGGACCTCTTGTGTAATAAGTCATCTGTGTTTTAAGGAAGCAAGTGCTATTTTCCGTCCCTACACTGGTATCGGTTGATCTCGGGTGTCAGCAGATACTTAAAGTTAAAGTATCAATATCAGAACTGAAAAAGCTGGATCGGTGCATCCATAATTTTGTTATATTAATATTTGATTGTTCTTGGCTTTTGTGCTTTGAAACTGATGGACTAACGATTCTAAAGTTGAATACTGTGGAAGCAACGGGGAAACCTGGGAGTTATGTCACCAAAATGTCATGTCATTTGAAGAGGAGGCTTTTTAAAATGGTTCTTATTGGGATTCTTCATCTTGTGTGGGTTGAAAAGTGCATATGGCAGGTTTTCATGTTTTTGTAAAAGACTTGGTTTAGTGGGATAGTACCTCTGCTATTTTTTTTTTTTTTTTTTTACATCAGTTAAGTGACAAACTGTGGAAATGGAAAAGAAAAGTACAAAAGTATAAAGTAGCTGTGAGTTATAAAACAGAATCCAGGAACAGTTCACAAACAAAGAAGTGTTTCTCTCACAGTTTTAAAACTAATTTAACAATCTCAAGTTTTTTTTGTTGTTATTTTTATTAGTCTAATCATTAATATTGTGTAATTTAGTCAGTTTTGGGCCTTGTTTACATTATAGGCACTAAATTACAGTTATTGAGTTACCTTCTGCTTATGTCACATCTGCTGCCCATGTCCAAACAGGAACTAAAATTATAAACTAGGCAATATTTTTTGTCAAACCTACAATGTTAACTATGTTTTACTGAAAATAATATTCTAGCCTGGCATATGCACTTTACACAAGGAGCGCTCAATAACTCAAAACATGTACTATCCAATTGCTAATGAAGCCTATTGGCACATGCTGTTTTATTGAACAGATCCAGTGCATCTTTTCGTAAATACTACTTAAAACAATTTAAATCTGGGTTCAGTCTAAACCAGGTCTAAACAAGGACAAAGTTCTTTACAGATTCAGAATGTATATATGGCTCTCTTGCTATAACTGTTATTAGCTCTAGATTAACCATATAACATAAAAAACAGGAAAAACTAACTAGTTAATTTAAATATTTTACAACATTTACATATTTTTTAGGACAAAAATAGTTAAATCACTTTTTACTCTCAGTATTTTAATACATCAACGTTTGCAGCGATTACTAAGAATAGACTAGACTAGCAATGATCACACAATAAAATACATTATTGTAAAGAGTGGGTATTATGCAAAATAATGTAGTATTATTATTATTTATATTGTTTTTTCTACCATGTTATAACATTGTTCACTCATCAAAACTGTACACAGCAACTTGACAAACCTAATGCGATGTGCAGTAGTTTTATTTGTGGGATGCAGCTGATTGTGATGTGATGGCGCTCTGAAGGGGGAGTGACTTAGCATGGAGAGCAAAGGGAGAGGGAACTCTGAAACCTTTGCTGAAACTTAGAAAACATGTTAATGCGTTGTTTTGGGTGAATATAGCATTTTCAAAACAATAAAATGTAACATGGTGATCTAAATATGTTTTGTGTTAGAGTGAATACCCCACAGACGTAAAATACTTCCTCTTTAAAAAGTCAATACTTAGATTCACTTTTTCTTGTAATTTTTGGTGACGTATTTCCAGATTTGCCTTCAAATTCTGTAGCATAAACATTGAACTTTATACTAACAAATGTAGCTCGTTAGCATTAGCTTTGTTTCACTGTACATATGAATACGCAAGTGTGTTTTAAGCTTATGTATCTGCAATCATCGCTCATCGTTATATTTTGACAGAAGGGAGCTTGTTTTCCGATATCGTCACTTCACAGGGATTTGAACATTATTTTTGTGTTTTTATTCTGATTTTAAAATGCCTTGAAACTTTGTGGATCACGTGCCTTCCAGGTTTTGGACAATGCATCAATGAAGAACTTGAAATGTCTTTGTTTCGATCGGACTCGGTAACTATGCACCACTGTGTCGTCTGAACCAGCATAGCCCATGTTTTCTATAACCACAGTCAAATGTAGCAGGAACTTTATATTATTTGGACAAACGTGTGGAGATTTGTGGCATTTCTGAAAATCTCACGTTGTGTTTTTGTGTAGTTTACCTGTAATAATACTCAGCACTTTGCCAAAAAAAGACTAAGTAAAAAGACTGTAGGGTTTTTAACTCTGTATTCTCATGTTTATGTTTTATCTGTGTGATGGATGTAGTTCTGAGGAGCATCTTTAAGGGTCATGTTTTGGACTGTTAATCTGTGATCTCAATATTAGAGCAAAATAAATGATAAAATGCACAATTCTCTGCTTTTGTCTCTTTTAGATAGCTCTCACAGAGGTGGTGAGGTAGCCAAAAAAATGTACTTCAGTAAGAGTAACATTACTTATAAATAATATTACTCAGATAGAAGTACAAAGTAGTGGTCCTAACTGAAGTTAGAGTACAAACATATTTGTGAAAACTACTTCTCAATAAGAGTAATTTAAAAAGTAACTGCACATAACATCTGATTCATAATTTGAAGGACAAAATATTAAATAATGAAAAAATGTGGTATTTTCAAACAGACAAACCAAATCATTTCTGAAGGAGCTGCAAGAAACACAAAAGTTGAAATAATTTCATATTGTCAACATAAAGCTCAAGTCACTTGTAGACTTACTCACAGTGGGAAGAGGAACATAACTTTTACTCGAGTAAGAGTACTGTTGCATTGTACACTATATTACTCAAGTAAGACTACTATAACTAATATATATATATATATATATATATATATATATATATATATATATATATATATATATATATATATTTCATTGTTTATCTAACATTAAACTATAATTTATCAGTTTAAAATGGCCTAATTCCTCCATAAACCTGCTCTCCTCTTGTCTCTGGTCGTTTTGACACATCAGCTGATCGCACACACCACGTGACTCTTGTGTTGACATTCTGCGCCGGGGCCACGCGACTTCTCCTCGACGCGCTCTGATTGGCTGTACGTCATCACGTCTCCTCCCCGCACACGGAAGCGCTCACGAATCCGCCAAAAAAACCACAAATAAACCCAAAAATACGAGATTATCATCGTATTTCTGGATCCCATCTGATTCATCAAAGCTTTACGCACTGTTTGAGTTTAACCGGGAGTTACGCACGGCCGCCATTTCGTGCAAACATCCACAAACGCTGCGTCGGCTTAAAATGCACGAACGCTCGGACAAAACTAGCTAAAACACCTTTTGTATCAGACGTACTGCTTTCGAAACTCGTCTGGAGAATAGTTAGGTTTGTATTTGTCCGTGGTGGTTGTTAAAGTGCGGGAAAAGCGCCAGAGATTTGAAGATTTTAGCGCGTTCGTGTGAGACCAGGAAGGCGCATGCGCAGTGTGTGAGCTCCCGCGGGTTGATATAAGGATTGGCGCCACAGCTGATCACTCATTCATTCTGCACCGCCACGGTAAGAGCTGCTCTGCACTTTTAACACTTGTTTTAACACTTTTGCATTGTCTACAAGCGCATTGTGTTCAGTTAATGCGGGTTTGACGCAGGGAGCTTCCTTTGTCGAGACGTTTTAGCGCAGTTTAAAGAGATTTCATTGTGCTTTGGAGTAAATGTAAATGGTACAGTTTGTAATGCTTGGAGGGAACCTGCAGGCTACAACAGCAAACCAGGACTAAATCAAGACTAAACCAGGACTAGAAGATCTCAAATACCGGACTATACCAGGACTAAACGAGAACTAAACCAGGACTGAACACTTTGGGCTTTGTGCAAGTTTCTGTTTCCTTTTCAGTACCTTTAGACATTATAATCCATGGCTTAATTTGCATGTAACCTAAATGGAGGGAATCTTAAATATAAAACTAACCAGGACTAAATGTACCATGTAACTAAAACCAAACCAGTTTAAGACCAGGACTAAACCAGGTCTCAATCAGGACTAGACAATGACAATGTGTGCACACTTATAACTCAAATTCAGCTAATGTACTGCAAAATACATGTCTTATTTTAGCTTTTATTTAGTTGTAAGGGTCATCAAAGGTAGATCGTGTTGTTTTGACCCATTCTGAGCTTGTATTTTGGTCTAAAGTTGCAATTTTAGTTTTCCAACACAGCAAAATCCTCTAAACTCTGTACTTTGCAGGTTTTCTGCTTTAAACTACGATCTGTTGCATATATTTGGTGTATATATTCACTTCAGACGTGTTAATAATCTCGTTTATGTGGTATAAATTGGATAAAGTCGTTTATCATCTTGTCTTTTTGTGAGGACCAGTTATTGTTGACCTAGTTAGCTCTGACCGGGCTTTTAGCGGCTAGGACAGTAGCATCTCTTATCTGCTTTAGCTTCGCTGTTTTTCCGCTTTTTGGGGCTCTTTTTAGCTCCAAAAACGCCATAACGCAAATATACGATCCTCAAGCGTTTAAAACCTTCAGTTAAACGTGTAATCGCGGTGATACGGACAGATTTAAGCGGTCCATTTGTGCACGGTTTCCCGGCTTGGAGTGGAGCAGGCTGGGCTGAGTTCCTCCCGCTCTGGCGCTTAGTGAAATGGCGCGTCTTTGAGTTTCCAATCTCAATAAAAGTAATTTTTTCACACATGTGTCAAGTTTTAAGAACACAATCTTAATCTTGAAACGTTTAATTACGAGTATATCCTTGAAAATGTGAGGTTAATCGGTGCATTTTTGAGTATTTTGTCTATATTTGAGAGCGGTAAAACTGCCCCCACCTTTTTGGCTCCCTTTTCAAACTTAGCTTCAGTTCTTGCTAATTTAGCCTTTTTTTATTTACATCTCGGTTACAACTAATTTAACCGATGTTTACCAATTCTGAAAGCTCTATCCCTGCTCTATTACCGTGTCATAACTACATTACCATCAACACTTTATAAATTACAATATTACCCCTTTTTATTAACATTATCTGATCAGGCTTGTGCAGGGCTGTCACGTCCATTCAAGCCTTATAAGTTTATTTACACCTATATTACACCCTAAATACTCTTGTAGAGCCTTGGTATGTTTTCAAATACAAATATGAGTCTATTAATTCGCAGTTTTATTCTCGTATCATGAGTCACTTAGAGCAGATTGTGGAGTTATACTTCTCAAAATGGCTCCCAAACTTATTACACTGCAGGTATCTAGTCTTACTGGTTTCTGATGCCTCTGTTTATGGATCTATTTGTTTCTTTAATACTAAGATTTTCTCCTTTTGTCTTTTCAGTGAAGCAATAACCCAAGCCTACATCATGTCTCGACGCAGGTATGTCCACAAAAATGACTGGTGCATTACACAGATTGTATGCAGAAGTTTATCTGACTATTTTGTTGGTTCTAAGATGTCTGCTTTTGCCATAAATTTAACAACGTTTGGGGTCTATTTTTAACTAGGCTACACTATTTTGTCTTTTGTAATTGTAATCAAGTCGTTTCTAGTGTTTTCACGATGCTTGATTTCGATAGTGAGGAATAAACTTGATACTCTGTACGGATTCTGATACCACAATGATATTTACAAAAAACACACTCTTTATCTACACAATAGAATGTGTTTTTCAACTTTAAATGGGAGTACTTTTTAATGTTCTATTCCACATGTGGCCTTATATCCGTGTAATCCCTCATAATGGTCCATGGTGTGTACTAGTCTATGCGTCTTACACTTGTTCTGATAACCTCACGATCATTCTAAAGACACTCAGGAAAGGTTCATTTCTGTCCTGTCAATGAGGCTTTTTTTTAGTATTGATACCTGCTCAAATGAGTAACAAGTTTTAGTATCGACTAGCATATGATTTTGACAGCCGTAGTCTTTTCTATATGCATTCTTCACATGGCAACCTAGATAATATAATGTCTTACGAGTTATTCCATATTAACACAAGTTTAACTGTACATTTTTCTTGTACAAACGCTGAGGTCACATCTGGTTTATTTCTGTCATGTTACTTGTTTTAATAAAAGTTGTATTGTTTTTACAGCGGCCGCCTCACTCTGCAGGTGAGAGACTCCAATACGCCAGAGCCCACAGTGCAACCACAGCTGAAAAAGAGGAAATCTGAGGTGAGACCCTGTTCTCTTATTGTCGTATCTGTTATTAGCATCATTTGAGGTTCAGTTTCAAGCCTTATGTGGTGGCAGAGTGGTTAGCATTGTTCTTTTTATCTGGGTAGGTTCCCTCTTTTAAAACTGCACAATATATTGCGATTTGAGTTGACGCAATTATCAAATCACAAAGGATACTGCAGATGTTCTGTCAGATGCCCTCCCTGTGTCTCAGTGGGGTCTTATTCTGTGTAAAAGTTGCTAACCCTGTTGTTTAGCCTTTATAAACACGTTCTGAAATGCATGGGATTCTTGAATTACTTTGAGACAAGACTGAAATATGGACTGGAATTGTTTATTATGTTTATCTACACAGAATCCTACTTTTAACATGTTGCAATACTGGTCAGTGTTTAACTATGCTTTTTCTAACTTTAGTTGTGGAATTGATGATGTTTTAAAATTAGTTTGTAATATGTTTTCTTTTGTTTAGCCTCTTAAGAAGAAACTGCAGCCTGCCTCCAAGAAACAAAGCTATGAAATCCAGGTTAGTTCAAACTTCAAAATAAAGTTGAAGATATGCAGAAAGTTGATAACAGTTAACACACTACTACATACAGGGGACTCTAACCTTTTTTCTCTGGTGAGTTACCTTCACCAAACAAAAATGACAAATATAAGAGACATGATGAGCTTTAGTTTGTTGGATCATGTCCCCCCCATCGATGCTAAATTTGTTGAACCTGATTGTTTCTTTTAGTGACTAGACCCAAGAACTCACTGTATTACAACCCAAATCTGCATGTGATATTTTAGCTGCCCCCATCTGCGTTGAATATGATTGGACCGTAGAATGCCATCTGAAACCCAGCAGTAACAGAGCACAAAGGTTCTCCTCACATTGACACAGTGACCTCAAATACGGCTTAGCTGCACTACCTCCATCTGTACACTAGATGTCCTCAGTTCATTGTTAAATCCCTACATTCGTTCTATAGCAATTTAAACTCTTCATTATCAATGTATTTTTCTTTGCTATGAGATAATATTTGTCATGGCGCTAAAATTTCAAACACTATTATCGTCATGGTATCAGAATTATTCAAATAAAGAGTGTACTTTCTTTTGTATTATATCTGTGTAATCCCTCAGTGTCCAGGTAGATTCCATAGTGGTCTCACCTAGGTCCTACATGGACAATATACAACATTTTAAACTATTGAAAAATGTAGTTAGAATTGTATCTTAAAAGTCAGATTCGGTAATGTGTTTTTACGGAGACTATAAAAAAAGAATATATTCAAATAATGAGATGATAGTTTACAGTTTTGTTTTGTTTTTTGTTGCAGAAGTGTTGGAGGTCAGAAGAGGGCACTAGTCCCTGTGTCCTCATCGAGACGCCTCATAAAGAACTGGAGCCAAGTGACCCCAAAAGCTTCAGACAGTTCACTTTTAAAAACCTGTTCATACAGCCATCGCCTATACCACAGCTAAGGTACTACTACTACTACTACTACTACTACTACAATACTCCTCTACCACACTCCTCTACCTCTACTGCTACTACTCTACTAAAAACCCTGTTCATAATTCAGCTGTCACCTATACCACAGCTAAGATACTACTATTTCTGCCATTACTACTCCTCGTCTAACAAAAACCTGTTCATAATCCAGCCATTGCCTATACCACAGCTAAGGTAAAGTACTGCTGCTACTACAACTGAAGACTTCACTGATCCCACAACTAAGATGAAACCTTTTTTTTCCACTCTTGATAAATAATGCTTATTTGAACAAATCAAATACTTTTACACATTTAAATAATTGACATAAAGCATTTGCGTCTGCGTTTGTCATTGTGAAACTAAATCTGCCTGAATTCACACGTTAAATGAATGGGTCTGTCTGCCTTTAGTCTGTCTCTGTTCAAAGCCTCAGTGGTTTAGACCGTAGGGTGCTAGACGTCTGAGGTGTGGTCCGACCGGTGCCCACTGGGAGGTAGGGTTGGGAAAAGTATCAAAACTCGGATGCTAATCGATACTAAAACTAGAATCAAAACAAGTATACGCCCATGGATCACTGTGGAACTTACCTGGACCACTGAGGGAAAATCACATTATTAAGAAAGAGTATTTTTTACTATCATTATTGTATCAGAATTAGTACTGAGGATCGAGTCTCTTCCTTTAGTATCGAAATCGAGCTTGAAAGTTTAGTATCGTGACAACACTAGTCTGTATTTCTCATTCCCACAGTAAATGCGTCCAAATTTACACATTAAATGAACTGGTCCGTCTCTGTTTAAATCCCTGCTTCTGGGGTGTGGTTCCTGGTAAACATATGGATCCGTGTCTGGTAGGGCATCTGGCGTAATATAAACCCGTCACATCTTCAGTCAGATTCGCTCATGAACCAAAGCTAATTTTAACTTTTATAACTGTTTTGTCTCATGGCCCCAGCAGCTGCTTTCCTCCTGTTGGTCCTGTTTTTATCTCTTATGAGTTTTGCATAATTTATTCCCTGATGCGTTCGGGGGCTCAGTGCTTAGGACGATTAGCATTAGAAAGAGCCATAAGTGCCCCATTCACTTTCATTATCAGTTGGCGTTGGCTCAGCCCCCTCCACTCTCTCTCCCTCCCCCTCCCCTCTCCTGGTCTTACTGTAAACGTCATTGGCGAGAGAAGAATTACTGCAGCCGTATGTTTGCCAACCTCTTTCATCACGAGACTAAGAAAACTTGAACTGAACATAAAAATGCAAAAAACAAAACGGTAACATTTGACTCTTTTTTTGTAATGTAAATCTCATAAATTGTGCGTGTTAGGGCTGCAAAAATGTCCAGAAATGCATGGTATTCTTGGATTAGTTTAGAATATTTTCTTTAATTATGAACTTTAATCTGTCAACTGGACAAAAAGGAGGAGTGAAAACCCTTCAGCCAAGAAATGGACTTTCATTTTGGTTGTTTATTGCACTGAAGAACCTACTGTGAGCGGGCTTGCATCCCCACAAACGTTTCCATGGAAAGAAAGTCGCATATTTTACCTCATTGTTTAATACTTAAACATAGTAACACTACAGTTTAATAATATTTTTATTTCCCTTTGCAGCTGGGCGAGTTGTGACGACGTTTGGATCAAAATGTTGAACAAGGAGCTTAAGTACATCCACGACAAGAGTTACCTCCAGAAACATCCCAAAGTGCAGCCCAAGATGAGAGCCATTCTGCTCGACTGGCTCTTCGAGGTAAAACGATACAATACTCGGACATAACTCATTTAAGATAAAATATAAATATATAAGATTAAATAAATATATAAAGGGTAAAAGAGAGTAGACCTGGCTAAAGTTGAGACACAGGAGAAAGTTGGGTTTGTCTTCTTCAATATTTCTAAGTAGGATTTACTGATACTATTTACTTGGTTGTAGATTACAATACTACAACAAAAAGTATAATACACATAGACAAAGATTGAATAGTTGTATAAAGGTAAAAAGAGTAGAACAGATGCAGAACTTGTTGTATTTAGACCAGTGTTTCTCAAAGTGTGGCACAGCTCCTTTAGGAGGTACAGGCAGCTCTTCGCAGAGTTTGTGGGTTTGTCTCATTTAGAGTTTATTTTATCCACTTTCCTGTCCTCCTCTGGCTCATTTCTTGTTTAGAACTGCAGTCCAAATGATGTAGTCCACTTTTAGACCTGGTTTAGCCCTCGATTAGACCTGAAATAACCCTGGTAGAGCTGGTGCTACTTGTGTGAAATGGTTGATTTGTCATATTTGACCTATTATCTTGGAAGAAATCGTAATTTGAACCTTTTCTACATACAGCAAAATGTTTCAAAGGGTTAAGGAGTATTTGGAGTAAATCCTGTCTCATTGTATTTACTTGGCTGTAGAAACATTTTTATGAATCAACAGAATGTTTCAGTTTTGATTAAAAGAGTGAGTGGGAAATGCATGCATTTTTAACTCAGTAAACTCAGAAAATAAATGATCTGTTTAAATGTGTTTCTGAGTGAGGTCATAATGTCTTATAGTGTGCGTTCTCTTATCTCCAGGTGAGTGAGGTGTACAGTCTGCACAGACAAACGGCCTATTTGGCTCAGGACTTCTTCGACCGTTTCATGTTGACTCAAGACGACATGAACAAAGATTATCTCCAACTTATTGGCATCACCGCCCTGTTCATCGCAGCCAAGATAGAGGTAGGTCTGCGGACACTGGAGCGGGTTTAGACCAGGGTTGGACCTGGTTTAGTTCTTGTGTAGTCCGTGAAGTTCTATTGATTGAGCCTGATCTCACTCATCGAGTCATCTAGACACTTTATCACAGCACATTGTTAGTTATTCTGAACTGAAATTCCTTCTTGCATCAGTCTGATCATTTTTCTGGTCCATATTTCTCCAGGAGATTTACCCTCCAAAGATCTTCGAGTTTGCTTATGTCACAGACGGAGCCTGCGACACGTGGGACATTCAGAAAACAGAACTGCACATCCTCAAGGTTAGTTCCACTGTCGCTTTACGTCAATGTCATGTACTGTAGCAGCCACAAAAGGTTTACATACCTTTAATACAATATGTGGTTTTATGAATCCTGGCTAAAAGCACAGAGTGATCCATGTGCATGCTCAGGGCGCTGAAAGTAGAAGTCTGTTTAGTTGCCTCAAATGACTGAATATAATGATTGTTTTATATTTTACTCGTCTGAGAGTCTAGAGGGCTTAGTGTGTTGGTTCTGATCTGGCTCATGTTTCACACTTCCCCTGTGTGTGTTTTCAGGCTTTGGAGTGGAACCTGTGTCCGGAGACTCCGATCTCGTGGCTGAAGCTCTACTGTCAGGTCGAGGCTCAGAGCGACGCAGAGAACTTCCTCGTACCACAGTTTAAACAAGAAACATACATCCAGATCACGCAGGTAAATAACCTCCAGAATTCACTCACTGTGCTGCATAAACAACATAACATAAACAACTTGGCTGTTATGTTTTTGAAATAACAATTTTAACGTTGATTTATTCTTTATCAGTGAAATACATTATCAGAGTACATGGATTCACAACAATTGACTCAATCCATTTCCTCTCTCAGCTGTTAAACTGTTTCTCCCTGAGCTTTTAGACCTTTGCCTAAGACATTTTGGCTCTTTCGCTCATAAATATTCAAATGTTTTATGTCTATTTCCACCTCAGCTGTTAGACCTGTGCCTCATGGACATTGGAGCTCTGGATTTCTCGTACTCTGTTCTGGCGGCTGCAGCGTTCGGTCACTTCTCCTCCTTCGACGTGGTGCACAGAGTCTCAGGTCAGTCCCACATGTTCTAACCTCACACCAGACTCAAATGTGTGTGTGTGTGTGTGTGTGGGTGTGTGTGAGGGGACAATCCCAAATGTACTGTGCTTTTTGTCTCACCCGCTCCTCTCTCCTCAGGCCTGTCGTGGGAGACTGTGTCCCCCTGCGCGCGATGGATGACTCCATTTATGGAAACACTCAGGTCCGAGCCCCCTCCTCAGCTCAAATCCTTCGTCAAAGTGAAGCCCGAAGACAGGCACAACATCCAGACACACGTGGCCTACCTGGATCTACTGGTGAGTCAGTGTTTGGTTCAGAGGTGGGACAGAGAATATGCGAGGACGGGGTCAGAGGGGCAGAGGACGGGGTCTATTTCAAATCTAATGTATTTTCTTGTCTTCTTTCTATCAGAGAAAAGCGCAGGAGCGACAGTTGGACAGTTTTGACGGCTCCCTCTTCCTCTTCCTCTCAGCGAGTCCACGTTAACGCCTCCGAACAGCGCAGAGAAACCAGCCAATCCTTGAAGAGCTCATTCAAACGAGCCAATCAGAAAAGAAGAATCATTCCACTGAGCCAATCACAGACAGGAACACACCTAAACGACTGATCTCAGAGCAGGAAAACCACTTTGGGAAGACTGAAGTTTTGGTTAACACTAAAACTCAGACTAATTATTCTAGTCTAACTTTTATTTTAATTTCATGTGACCAAAA